>NC_056747.1:482779908-483077408 GCF_019279795.1 Protopterus annectens | reverse complement strand
AAGAGAAACTGTGGTTTACATCGTAGCCCTCAACTAGCTTTGGTGAATATGGATTTAAATATTTGTAGAGAACTGGATTTTCCCCTATTAACAGGCCACTCAAACTATCATCATTAATAAAACCCAAAAGAAAACTAGATGGAAAGGAAGGGAAAGAATTCAAAGCTATCAAGGCCTGACAACTTAGAGTTGGTAGCACATCAAACATTAGTAAAGACTATCTATAACATTATGTGCAATATTTCCAACCCCATGTTAATGGAGTCTGAAAACCATTTATTGAGTAGGGGTATATCTTCTATATCATCTGCTTATGGTAAATTAGAAAAGAATATCATTGAATTATGAATATGGAATACTCACAATATGAAATTTTACTTTAAATTTAATATTTTACTTTAGAATGCACATTTGTAAATAATGAATTTGAACCTATTCTCCTGGTACTTAAATAATGTATTTATGTTTCAGCATTAATTGTTTCAACAATTTTCAGGTGTAGCCATGGTTAATCCTATGGGAAACATCAATGCTAACATAGCATCACCAGCTTGGGAACAACAGTATATTAATAATGACCATAATATATTTAGAGAAAAGATATTATTTTATAAACGTTTTGTTGAATATTGGGTTTTTTATTATAGAATTATACTTTGGCTGAGTTGGATCAATTTTATCACTAAATTAATGCTACAATAGATTGGTTTAAGATTTAAAATGTCTACATCACAAGATGAGATTAATTTTTTAGATAATTACCTTGTAAAAAAATTATTTTGAAACATCCATTTAGAGAAAGGAACTTAGAAAGGATACATAATTGCACTTTTTAGATGCGTTATTGTGTTTATTTTACCTTTACGGCTAGGAGTTCACATAAAGAAAGGTAACAGTTCATTACAAATAGTGTGTATTTGGTAGAAGGGCCAAGGTCTTTTTAATCACATTGTGGTCTAAATGTCCTACTCCCTTTAAAGATCCATAACCAGTAATACAACAGAAATGGAGCAAATTGGACAGTTCCTCATCATCAATATTTGCCTCCTTTGAAATATTCCATCCTAAAACATATGGCTGGCTTTTCAGAGTTCATATGGAGAATCCCACAGATTAATTAATTGATTCATTGTCTCTTTATTGAGACTAAAATGCTGTTGAAGCAACAAACTAGTGTATCTGTACACACCACCACCATAAATTACAACACTGCAAAATACACAAACAAAACACTTTGGCAGGAGTATTGAAGCCACTGTACCACCTAATGTGGGGGGGGGTCTTTGAAACAGAACCCCATATTTAGATATTAAGATCAAGGTTACATGAACTCAGAGTAAGATGAAAAAAATTCACCTTACCTTTTTCTTTTACTCTGAGTCACCTGACCTCAGTATCAGTATATAGCTACTGCAAGGAAGCAAGTTCAATAAGATCACCTGCTGACGGTTCACAAATTATTGAAAGATGCACAATGGTTCAAGTCTCAACCAAGTGTAACATGATAAATGCTTGGGTTTCCACAATTCAGACTCCAGTTACTAAAATCTGCTGAGAGAGTGACTGCAGTGGTATAACTTGTGAACAGAATCCCAGCCTGGCTAAGTTGTCATGTATGCTTCAGCAGATACTTGTGGCTGTAATTTTATTTAGTTATCTATTCACTGACAGTCAATAACCAGGTAGGACGGCTGGTCAGCAGGCCCTTTTCAGATAATCTGGGCCAATAATGCAATACTTTAGTAAAATCTAATATTTATAGATATCACACTGTTTAGAAAAGCAAACTACTTATAATGCAGATAGAAAAGGATATTAAAATGCAGAAATGCAACAAATATTTTGAGTAGACACAGTAACAATGCAAATCAAAAAAGACATCAGACTTACAAACAATATCTTGAATCCGAAGAAGTTAGTAGTGATATCTTCTTTCAGTAGTAAGTTTACAGTATGTAATGGTAAATGCAGTACAAAAATATCCAGGCACATCACATTTGTTAAAAATAGCCCAATATTTACAGCAAGAATAATAAAATGCATATTGACAAATTGAAAAGTGACTGCAGTATATAAGTTATACACAGTATCAATATTGTAAAGTTATTTCCTTTTCAGGTACATTTCTGAACATACTGAATGTGTAACATCTGTACAGTGTCCATGTGGAGAAGGATATCACCATCAGTTTCAATTCAACTACCCACTTGTACTGTCTCTGGCTGTATATGCTCCCCCTGCCAGTACACATACACACACACACACACACACACACACACACACACACACACACACACACACACACACACACACACACACACACACACACACACACACAGTCTCAGTAGGAGGAGTAGAAGTTTGTAATTGTTTTATGACCTCAAGAAGCTGCACCGGATCTGAGCAATGCTGTTGTTTGTGTATTATTGACATGTAGGTGCTAAATCCTGACAGTTTCTAGCAATAGGGGGGATGCATGAGAACCAAAAGTAGGATGACCAGATGCATGTGATGTCATTCTGTACAGAAGTAATGTTTTAATATTATAGGAAACTGAAGTCACAGCAGCAGTCCGTTTCTTGGAACCTGACAAGGATCCCTTACCTACTCATCTTGCTTTGCTCTATTAAGTAAGTAGGAAAAGTAATTCTCTAGATCAGTCAGGAAAATATACTGATGCTAGTTAAATACTGTTTTTTCTGTAACTGTATGTATCTTTCCAGATGTGTTATTTTTAATATTTCCTGTGATTCAAACTTTGGTGTTTATTGTAAATAATTATTTACTGTTTTTTGTTCTTTTATTATTTATTATAACATATATTTAAACTTTCCATTGTGGTTTGTCCTTTAGAAAATATTTTAATCTTTGAGAGTACTTAAATCTACTGGTGACACTGTGGCCACTCCTGAAAGCCTAGCTATTTGGTCAACATTACTACTGATATTAATATTAATTTCACTCAGTATAATTGGGAACCCTTGCAAGAGCCTTAGAGTAGCTGGCTTTGGGGTGTCTGGTGGCAGGGTAACTACCTTATAGTCTATGTAGAAAGGGACAGAGCCAGTAAATCTGTGCCAGCCTTTCCCAGGTGTGTGTGCATGTGAAAATCAAATCTCACAGTGTGTTTGTGTTTGCAGCTTCATGTAGCAGGGTCACAAAGCACTGGTTTCACAGGGAGGGCACTGAAGGTCTTGGCTTGAACACTCAGCAGAGGTTTCAACCCTATAGCTGTACCAGTGGGGAGTCTTACTGGGGACTTGGAGGGAGACAGATAAAGAAATCTGGACTCCGGACTGACTATGTTGGCTGTGTGCTCATACAGGAAATTGTGCTTGATGTAGATAGGTCTCCATCTAGCAATATTGACTGTATCCATTTGCATTCCAAATGAATGCCCCTCTTCAGTGTCAGTGGTGAGGATTCAGGCTCCATGATTACTGGCTAAGAGAGGGGACATCACAAAGGCTTGAACAAGTAAGTGTTGAATGTATGTGTCTAGATGAAGCCAGATAGATAGTTATTTCCAAGCCAGAGTGTTTTCTGAATGGCAGAATCTAAACATATGGCACAAGCCATTAAAACACACAGTTTGTCTTCCCAAGAAGCAGTGCCTGGTTAAGTGATTTACTGAGAGACATAAAGTAGACAAAGAGAGGTATAAAGAATCAAACCCTGCATCTTTGACTACAGGAAGCAGTTCATTAAGACTTTAGAGCCTTAACCCTCTGCACTAATTGCCATTTACACTCTTCTTCATTTTCTGATAAATCACTAAAGCTTAAATGCCCCTGAAATTTACAATCAGTCAATATTGGTAGTCATTAGAGTTTCACAGGTTGTGTGGTTCACAAAGCACATGCTGATGCAAACATTGTTCTGTTATATTTTAATTCAATTATAGTATTCTGCCACTGCCTTTTACCTGTCTCTAATTTTGTCCTAGAACCTGGAAGCTCCTATGGTCAGAGCAGTACCCCAAGTTTCTCCCGTGCATGTATCTTGTACTGATACCATCAAACCAATTTAGACGTATGTTGAGCTCTGAGCTTAACATAGATTTTAAGAGATTTTTATTTTTTTAGACTGCTGCAAAAGATTCTCCTGTACAATTCAAAAAAAAAAAAAGTGCCACTGATTACATTTTTATCATTTTTGTTTAGAAAATGCATTCTCATACAATTCGTATTGCTCTTTTAATGCATTAAGTGATATGCAGATGTCTGTCACTTAAGATGGATCAACATTAATGCACTGCTTTCTGTAGTCAAAAAAAGAAGTTATGTCTTACCATAACATTCCATCTGTGTTGCTGATCTTTGTTCATTCATTACTGATGGGTTATCAGTTCCGTCCTTGGAACTGAGGCGACCAATATCAAGCTCGCATCAGCCAAAAACTCTTGAGCCAAGGTCCTACCCAGAATACTCTGCTCTCTGTTACCTCAGATTGAGTTTGCAAGTTGATAGATAAAAGTAGAGGCTACCTCTGGTCATAACAGACCTACAATAAAGGAGTACATGAGGTCAACCAAGAACCTCCAGAGGGGGACGGAGGGTGGGAAGTAATGAATGAACGAAGATCAACAACACAGATGGAACATTATGACAAGACATAACTTCTTTATTTGATGTTGTTAATCTTTGTTCATTCCATACCAATGGGACAGAGTCCCCAGCTACCTGTATCCCTGGGTGACCCTCATGGAAGGACATTCCTGAGCACCACGGAGCCAAAGGAAGCTCTACCTCTGGAGGCCAAGTGCAATTTGTAATGAAGAATAAAGGTATGAGGTTTAGCCCAAGTTGCAGCTGAGCAAATACCATTGAGGGAAGCCGTAGCATGGAAAGCTGCTGAAGTTGCCATAGACCTTGTAGAATGAGCTTTGACTCTATGAAGCAAGGTGAGATTGTTTTTGTTGTAGATAAAGGTAATACAATTTCTCAACCATGAAGTCAATGTAACTTTTGATGTAGGATGACCTCATCTAGGTCTAGGAAAAGCCAGAAACAGTTGATCTGATTTACGGGTAGATTTTGTTCTGTCCAGATAAAATCGTATTTGCCTATGAACATCCAAGGAGTATAGGCAATACTCTCCCTTGTTAGAACAGTTAGGAAAGAACCCTGGAAGGTCAATAGATTGGTTGATAGACACCACTTTTGGTAAAAAGGAAGAATTAGTTCTCAGTGATACCCTATCCTTATGGAAGATAAGATAGGGAGGTTTGATGCAGAAGTTCTGACAAGCATCTGGCCAATGTGATTGCAGTCATTCCAAGAGAGATATTTTACATCACATGAAGATGTAGCTTCAAAGGGGGAAGCTGTTAGAGCTTGCAGAACCAATGCCAAACCCCAAGGTTGTACCGTTTCTCTAAAGGGAGGTTTTAGGTTGATAATCCCTTTCAAGAAAGTTTTACAAAGTCTATGTGACATACGTGAAAAATCTTGAAACCAATGTAGAAATCTGAGATGGTAGCTAAATGCACACGAATAGTAGAGGCAGATATCCCAGAGTGGAAAAGATGTGATAAGTAATCCAGTACTATCGAAACTGAGGCTGGCAAGAGGTCGAATTGTTTATTCGCTGCCCATAGACAGAACCTTTTCCATTTGTTAAGACCGATTAGTCTGGTGGACGATTTAAGAGATGCAATAAGAATATTGCGTACAGGGGACGAGAGGTTTTCATGTCTGACAATCATTGGAAGTGGAGAAACCAAGCTGTCAGTTTCAGGGTTGTAAGACTGGGGTGAATCAGACTCTGCAGATGGGAGGTCAACATTGGGGATGGATTGAGGATCCATGGTTGATCTAACAGGTGAGGCCAGAGGAAGGGAAACCAGACTTGTCAAGGCCAATATGGAGCAATGAGGATCACTTTGCTCTTCAACTGTCATGCTTTCTTCAGAAATTGGGAAATGAGGGGAAGACGAGGATAAGCATAAAGTAGATCCGAGGGCCAAGCATGGACTACAGCATCCCTCGGTGACTGACCCCGAGGGGGGATAAGGGAAAAATAGTTGCTGCACTTGTAGTTGGTTGGGGAGGCAAATAGGTCAAAGCAAGGCTGGCCCCAGAAGTTGAAGAGTTTTGCCACTATCATAGGATTGAGGGACCACTTGTGAGGTTGCAGAATGCACCTGCTCAATTTGTCCTCTATCACACTGGAGCTCCCAGTAATGTGTGTTGCAATTAGAAAGCAGTTAGAAGCTATCACCCATTGCCATATTCTCAAGGCCTCTCGGCATAATGGGTAAGATCTGGTGCCCCCTTGTTTGTTGATGTACCAGCCCTCTGACATGTTGTCTGATTGGATCGCAATAGTCCCTGATGGAAGGATGGAATGAAATAATTGCAAAGTTAGTAGCACCTCCCTCAGTTCCAGGACATTGATATGCAAAAGGGCCTCTGTCTCCAACCAGGTACCTTGGACCGAGTTTCCCTGACATAGCCCCCCCCCACCCCATCAGGGAGGCATCCGTGGTCACCGGGGCTATTGGTTGATGGGGGTTGAAGGTGCAAGACCATTGTTGGGGATTTTGAGACATCCACCAGAGTAAATCTTGCTTGCACCTCTGAGTTGCAGTTATCTGAACAGACAAAGGATGTTGTAGAAGGTACCACTGAGTGAGAAGTAGCCATTGAAGTAGTCTCATGTGGAATCTGGCTAGAGGAACAATGGTGATCGAGGCTGCCATTGATCCCAATAGTTGGAGTACAGATCGAGTGGGAGATTTGTGGTGACAGAGCAGTGGTTGAACCTGTTGCCTTATTCGCTGAAGCCTGTGGTCTGGAAGGGATGCTGTGCAATTTCTCATGTCCAACAGTACCCCTATAAATTCCAAAGACTGAGTTGGATCTGTATTAGATTGCTCCCAGTTCATAGTGATTTCAAGGCTTTGAGCTGCTAGGAGAGTGTAGTGCAGGGCTTCTTCCAGTAGACGCTTGGTGGGGGCAGTGAGGAGCCAGTCATCTAGATATGGAAATGCCTGGAATCCTTGAAGTTGCAAGTGAGTGATAACCACTGCCATATATTTGGTGAACACTCTGGGGGCTGTAGAGAGACAGAAGGGCAGAGCTTGAAATTGGTAGTGACTGGCTCCTATGCAGAAGCGGATGTATCTTCTTGAGCGTTTGTCCATTTTTATGTGGTAATATGCATCTTGAAGATCTATAGAGCACATCCAATCATCTTTCTCCATAAGAGGAAGGATATACTGAACTGTGACCATCTGGAATTTCTCTGTTTTTACAAATTTGTTCAGTGTGCTGAGATCCAGAATTGGTCTCCAGTGCCCTGTCTTTTTTGGCACTATAAAGAACCTTGAGTAAAAACCAGATCCTATCTAGTCTGGAGAGACCATCTGGATTACTCTTTTTTGTAGCAGCTTTTGGATTTCATATGCTGTGTCTTCCCTTTAACTAGGTGGAATGTCGGGTAATACTCTGGATGAGACTGGACAATGACAGAAGGGGATGCGATAGTCTCTGAATATTATCCATTGTACCCAAGAGTTGGTGGTTATACTTTGCCAGGTAGCGGGGTACAAGGAAAAATGACCCCCCCCGACCACTTCCAGAGGTGAGCAGTTGGGCAACACTTCAGGAGTGATGATAGGGTTGGCCAGAGAAGGAATCTCTGGAACCCCATTTTTGCAGACCTCCTCTGCCCCAAAAGGGGCATCCTCCATTGGAGTTTCCCCCTCTGCCTCTAGGGGACAACTCAGCACATGCATCCTGGAAAGAGCCCTGTGATTTCCTGTGCCACATGTTCCCACTCCTCTGATTTCTGGGAGTAGAGTCACTGAGGAGTGGAGTGTTTGACACCAATGGCAGACAGGGTCTTGCCATCTAGTTCGCACCTTGCCAGCATATCTTTCACTTTAGAGCCAAACAAAGAAGTGGCCTCAATGGGGTGTTCATGAATGAAGCCTTTAAGGAGTCTGCAAAGGCACATCCAGGCATGTCATCTGCTGACTATACCCGCACCTGCCACTCTAGCCGCCCCTTCCATTACATGAGAAATAAGGTGCATGGAAGAGTTGGAAATGGACACTAGGGTGGCTATCTGAGAAGCCACATTGTCATGGACCTCGTCAGAAACAGCTCCTGCCAAGGTTTCAGAGAGGTGGTTGATAAGATCCCTCTGAAGCCTGGTAAAGTGTGCCAAATAATTCAAAGACCTTATGGCAAAGGTCGATGAAGCAAACACACACTTCCCTAGGCTGTCAATCGCCCGGGACTCCTTGTTGGGCAGGTGGACAGTCTGGCTCTCTTCTGCCAAATCCTTTTTAGTTCCAGCCACCACCACCATAGCATGTACTAGAAGACCTTGTGACCAATGTGGGTGCTCAGCTGGGGGGCGATAATATTTTATCCTGCTTCCTTGGGATCGCTTCCAGGGTGTCAGGAGCCTTCTATGTGGATTGGATGAGCTCATCGGCAGATGGTGTGACTCAGGAGGTAGGGGGACAGGCACAAAAGGCCTGCAGGAATACAGATTCCTCAGAGGAGGGATTAGAGGACTTCCACTCAACTCTCTGTCTAAGGATCTCAAGACTGTCACCAAAGGACACCTAATCAGAGGGTGAGCATTGGGACCCTTCCCCATCATCAAAATCCATATCTTCAGTCAATGACTCCTCCATGGAGTCCATGTGCTTCCTCTTGCATGACACTTTGCGGGGTACTTCCTCAGAGGGAGTTTCTGGGGATGACTGCAAAGAAAGGATCTCCTGAGGAAGAGAAACCTGAGGCCCTTGTGCAAGGATGTCCGGTGGTTGTGGCTTGGGACAGTTGCGGCACAGAGGGGGAGAGGACTCCGACATGTGGAATTTGCCAGCGGAGGCAAGTGCCTCTCCATGGGATGGGAGCCCAGAACTAAGCATGACAACCTCAGAACCAGGGTCACACCCCACCTTGACGAACCCACCCCCAGACCAGGAGTCTCAAGAGGATCGTGAAACATGAGAGAGAGAGAGGATCCATGGAGGGTGCCATGGAAAAAAATCAGCATGGAACCAGGAATGCCCTCCCCTACGGCACAGCCACTGACCTGTGAAGAGACCGATGCCCAATGCACTGAGGGCCACAAGGACACCTCTGGTTCCAAAGTGAGATCCACTATTGCAGTCGGAGGAAGGGAAGCTGCTCTCAGAGTAATAGGCTTCAAAACTTGGGTAGAAGTCAAAGGAGGAGTGTACGTTGGAGTTTGAGGAGATATACATTCACCTGAAGGAGGGAACGTGGACTTTGATGGCTGAGAGAGACCTCTGGCCACAAGCAACTGGTCGACAAGCTGCAACACATCTTGTTCAGAGAGACTTTTGGTTGACCTCATGGAGAAAGCTGAGGGCGATTTTGGCCTTTCTAGAAAAGGACTATATTGACTGCCAGCAAATGGATCCAATGAAGGAGAATACTTAGTCCTTGCTAATACAATAGGTGCAGATCCCAGAACCGAGGACTTCTGCACCGAAGAAAACGGTGTGGAAGTAGTCTGCGTCGATGACATCAGCCACATAGTAGTTGATGGTGTCTGCACTGGAAAAGCAAAAGTCTGCCCTGATGGGTACAATGCCATCAAGAAAAGTGTCTGCACTGGTAATAAGGATGGTGCCAAGAAGGACTGCACTGAAGGACATGTCAGTGCCAAAAATGTCTGTGCCATGGAGTAAGAAAAGTCATACTCGGAGCCGAAGGGGATTTTACCAATGGTGCCGAGGGAGGATGTACCTGCATGGATGGTGCCGGTAAGGGCTGCGACCAAATTGTTGGAGCCATAGTTGTCTGCATTGGGAACTCCGGTGCTGGTATTGATAAGGAAGACATGGCCGGAGCCAGAATCATTTGGGGTGGTACAAAGCCTGGAGCCAACAGGGTCACAAGTGGCCACACTGAAGTAGTAAGCAATTTCACCTTCTTATGAGTCGACTCCCTATGATCTCTAGAGAGAGAAGAGGGGAGCGACTTTGATGATGAAGTGGAAGAATGCCTCTTACAGGGTTTAAAAGGAGGGGGTGAACCCTCTGACCCAGAAATAACCTCAGAGAAAGGAGACTTGAGAAGACCTTTCAAAATGAACTTATTCTTCTTCTCGTTAAGAATCCTGGTAGAAACATTTTTACAAATCCCAAACGGGGGATCCACAGTAAGGTGGGAGACATTCAGACAGTAGACACATACGTCCTGACCATCGGAAAGTGTTAATTTATGGCCACAGTCCTTACACTGCTTGAAACCATCACTACTTTTCTTATCTGACATAATGATGTGGAGAAGAAGAACAGTATCAAAAAGAAGAGGAAAGGCTACCCAAAAGGGTAAGAAGAGAAAATGAAGGATTACCAACAATAGTAATGAAGAATTACCTCAAAGGTAAGAAAAAAAAAGGGTAATAAAGGGAAAAGACTAAAGGGAGAGAGTCTAGCATATACGATAGGTAGGAAAATATTAGTAGAAGCTATTTGAAAATATTTAGAGTAAGAACAATGTATAAAACTTTCAAAAAATTAGACACTTAGCTGAGAGAGTGGCTTGACACGGCTGTACAGCAATGTGGCAAACGAAATCTGAGGTAACAGGGAGCAGAGCATTCTGGGTAGGACCTTCGCTCAAGAGTTTTTGGCTGACGCGAGCTTGATATTGGCCAGCTCGGTTCCGAGGATGGAACCGATAACCCATCAGTAAGGAATGAATAAAGATTAACAACATCAGATCTATAGGTTTAGAACCTTTTCACCTCTTTGCCTTCTTTGTGACTTTGAGCAAACTGTATTTGATTGTTATATCTGTTTCTGTCTGTATAAATGCTTGATTCACGCATTCCAGTATTTCACTCAATTTATGAATTAGAATAGTGTGTTTTGCCCCTATTTTCTTTGTCAAGGGTGTGTAGTTCAAATCTTTCCCCTTCTAGTTCACTTTAATCTGGCAGTTGTTGCTCAGGGTTAAGGCTATGAGATAGATTTCCTGTGGTGTAGAGTTTGACTCCCTCACCCCTCCTTTGCCTATTGTATGATCTTGAGCAAGTCACTTAACCAGACAATGCTTTGGGTAACTGGAAATTTGATGAAGCGCACGTTTGATGTGCGTGAAAGCGCTCGTTTCTTTTTCTAATTAAATCAGTTGCTGTTTTATTTTGTGGTGGTTCCAGTGTTTCTTTTATTCAAATTTGGCTAGGCTCAGTGTCCCAGAATGCAGATCTAGTAACTACCTGTGAACCAGACTAGATATGGTGTAAAAGAAGAAAATTGATTTTAGTAAACAGGAGCATC
This sequence comes from Protopterus annectens, assembly GCF_019279795.1. Classification (NCBI taxonomy): domain Eukaryota; kingdom Metazoa; phylum Chordata; order Ceratodontiformes; family Protopteridae; genus Protopterus; species Protopterus annectens. Next base: position 483,066,127 of record NC_056747.1, on the reverse strand, counting down.
ATCATATGAGCCATGTTCTTTTGGTATGATCCTTGGTTTTGTTGAATGTTGACAGTGTGTTCACTATTTAGCTCTGAATAAATTGAGGCAGCATGAAAAGGAGTTAACAATGAATGCATTAAGATTTAGCTTGTTTTTTTTTTTTGCGGACATTCAGGTGTAAAAACATTATATTTGCTCTACATAATTTTGTCTATCTAGCACTTAGTGCAGATGAGTAAGGTTATGACCTGTTAAAGAGCTGCTTCATGTAGTACTGGGCTTGATTTCCTCAACTTTTTTACCTTTTGTGCGACACTGACCAAGTTACTTCACCAGATAGTGTTCATGGGCTGCTCCTGAAAAGCAGCACTTATGTCCAGTGGGTCAGCCCAAGTTGCTAGCAAATATGTTACACCTTTCACTTTTCAACTCCTGTACCCTTCACATAGTCACTAATTAGTACTTCACTATATACTTTACTTGATTATGAATCCCAGCATGTCTTATAGTTTAGTAGGTTGCCAAATGCATTTTCAGTAAATCTGAGTTTCAAAGGAAGGAGAAGTGTTTCTCCTGCTAAGTTTGCTTTCAATGACAGTGTTTTGTTTTGTTTAGAAATTGTCTTTCAGTGATTTTGTTGTAAAATTTGAAATAAAAGTTTTAACTGAATTCTAACTCTCTAGCATAATTGTAAAAGTAAAGAAGAAAATAGTATATACACTAACAGGTGTGAACAGTGCTCTGTTGTAATTGGGAAGATGTGATAATGGTATGGCTGGCAGAGGCCTGGTTCATGAGCATAGGGCCCAGTCTGACCATAATCCAGCTCAGTGATATGCTACAACATTCTGCATTATAAGCCATTCAAGCAAGAGAGATATGTACAAAATGATGTCAGAGGGATAGCTATTCTTCATGACACGGAATATATAGGGAGGTCAATTAATATAGGTGTCTTGCACTATGACCCCACCCCAAAAACAGTATGCAATATGAAATAATATTTTTGATTTTTGAATGACTTGTGGGTTGTTGAACAAAAGCTGATGCAGCATTTATATAGTCATTAACTGTTCTGTTGTATGCATTGAACTAAAGAATGAATTCATTCATTAATAGCCATGGATTATGTAATGTAAACATGCTGCATTTTAGTAATATATATTTGCATAACTTTCTTTGCAGCCTCTATCAACTGTGAAGGGGATGACATTTGTCATGTCTTACAGTCTGCATTATTTGGAGCAAAGATCACAAAATACAGTTTTGTAAGTAAACTTGCCATAACAGTACCTCTTTGAGTGATCACTGTTGCAGTTGCCTATGCTACATGGGTTTATATCCTTAGCTTATGCTGCAGTAATTGCAGTAATACATGTGAAAAAAAGTCTGTGCCATCTTCAGCATCCATTATGGAGTTGTTGCATATTGCTGCAATACAGTTTTCTCTACAAGACTGAACTTCAAAAGATTCAATTTAGTTAAAAAATTCATTGCATGGCATTTAGAGTATAAGACTAAAGCACTGATTTGTTAATGTGCTGCTTCCTGTGCTAAGGATGCAGGGACTATCTCCACTTTCCCTTACCTACTGTGTGTACTTGACCAAATCACTTAATAAGGCAGTGCTTTCAAATAATCAGAAATGTGGGCTAGGCTTCTTAATTGTTTCCTAGACAGCATGCCTAGTAATGGACTATGAACCTGTGGTTACTATTTTTAGTCACTCCCTATTGCACAGTTGACCTAGCTCAGGAAATCTTATGGCAGTAACATCTGCACACCATTTTTAATGCAACATAGGCCATTTACTCTTCAAGGCAGTAGGCACAGATGAAGCACCGACATGTAAATGTGTTTGCTAACAGCAAAATTTGCATTTGTAGGGGTTCTCCTTAATGTGGAATCCTTCGGATGACTTTTACTTCTGCAGAGATTGTGCATTTTGACTTAGCACATGTTATCAGGTGGCTTATTGTTCTCTTCTATTTAAACTGTGCTTTACATGGATGGCTAGGTCTTATGTTATGATGCTAATTATCTTAATATAATTCCATGTAGTTAATCCAAAGCTACCAATAAAGAACCTACAATGTGTTTATTTATTCATAACAGTTAGGGGTGTACACAGCCAACAATGTGGCTTTAACTTTAGGGGGGGTGGGTTATCTGTTGATCTAAGTATCTTATGGTTTTATCACCTGGTTATTTTTACACAGTATTTAATTTGACTTTGCAGGACTGGAGTAGCTGTATGTGTAAGTTAAGTCAAAATACTTTTCTATGGCTACTATGTCTCTGAGTGAAACACTATGAAATATATTTTTGTTATTACTCTTATTATTTTTATTCTGACATGGATATCTGAGAAGGATGTAAACAAAGTAGTTATAATAAAGGGATGGCTGTGGAAAAAATGACTGACCCTTCTGAGCTGATCAAGTTAAAAAGTCATTGGTCTGTATTTGCAAGGATTAGTGTGCATTTTGTGGAAAGAAAACTGCAATATTTTACAGCAACTATTTTATCACAATCAGATGAATGATGTGTACACATTAAATAAGGAAGTAGCAATTGAGTAATGCAGATACTAGTAGATTTTGATAGCATTTTCAGTGGACTTTTATGGTTGAAATGCTTGAAACTGATATTTTATAAATAATTTTGTTTCACTGCTTACTGGAAAAAATGTCCAAAACTACACATTTAAAATACACTCTAACAAATGTTGCTGTATTAAACAGGAAATGTAATTTAATACGGTCAGGAAGATGACTCAATAAGAATGCATGTGTTTATGATGAAAACAATATAAAAATGTTTTTGAAAAAAATAAAAATACATGCATTTATGCATGATGCTGCAAATGTGTTTGGGGGACCCATGGTTTAAAACAGCCAGGGGGTCCAAGGTAGACTTAACCCATCACTGTCTACACATATTATTATATAAAGCAATAATGCATATGTTAAAAGGATGAGAATTAAGTTAACCTTTCAGTACTTCTTATCCTAAAGAACAATGCTGCAAACAAAGCTTATGGGGCCAGAAAAGTAATATCAGAAACACAAGATAGTCAGCTGTGTTCTATTCATTTTATGACACCATTTACAAGGCTTAGCTAGAGTTACACATAGATGCAGAATTCTGATGTGTTTATGAAAATAATGCAGTCTTTCATTTTGGAAACTGGCTTTTTCTTGTTGAACATTAAAATTTGCAATAAATCTGGTAAGCTCTACTAGAAATGAAAGTAGTGGTTTTTGAATGGAAGCATATGTGAGCTATGAAATCAAATCAATTCGACCATATCACATTGCGATAATCTGAAGAAGAAATATGTCCCCATTGATGAGTCAGGCAAAGTATTTTAACTATATTTCAGTTCTTAATTTTCATCAATATCTTCTTCCTACATATAATAAAATATCTTAATTTTGTTTCACAAAAAATGCAGTAACTTAATTTATTTAGTATATTTTGATTTTTTCCATGTATTTATTTATTATTAAGAGAGTTAGACAAGTGGTCAGTTCAAAACTATTTTCATCCACAAACAGGGCCACAAGAAAAATGTTGTCATTACAAGTCAATTGTGGCTGAACCATTTATTAGTCTGATGAAGTTTTATATGATGATGAAATAAGCATCTAATAAACTTGACCATTTGGCCCTCCATGGAGAAATAGCCAATATTCCTTGACATTGGTATACAACGGTGCTTCTACACAGTGAACCAGGCTACATTTCTACCTAAACTGTAGCCAATATCTAGGGCTCAAGCAGCTATCCTGTATCACCTTTCAAGTATAAACATAGGAGTGAAATGTTCTGATTGCATGATAAAATCTTTATGTTTGCTGGATGTACATAAGAACCTTGCTATAACAAGTAATAGTTAAGTTATTATGTATGAACACTGTTATAACAAGGTTTTTTTCTTGATTTTGGAGCATAATCAGTATGCATCATGTACTATACTATGGATTACAGCTGGCTTAGTATCATTAAGGTGAGTCTTTACCTGCATTGCCTTATACAACTTCAGTACCCTATGCTGCAGTTTGGTAGGCAAGGTGCCACTATTTTGAATTACACTTGCAATATTTTATACACACTATTGTACAGCTGCATCCTTCACATCTTCCAGCTGCCAGAAGTTGTCTGTGAACTGGGGTACAGTTTGCATTGTAATTTACCTGCACAACAGCATTATATATTGTGTACATCATCTTTAAGAAACTAAGTATGAAACATTTTTGTGCACTTGCATTAAAGCTAGGAAAAAAGTTTTCTGTAAATCTCACTTAATATATTGATGAAGGATTTTACTCTTCATTGCAACTGCATGTTGTTGTTGTGTCTTTCGGCTTTTCCCGGTTAGGGGTCGCCACAGCGGAACTCCAGTCCGCTAATGATTGGTAGTTGATTTTTACGTGCTGAGTTACCAGCCCTGACGCACAACCTTCAACGAAGGTACGGCCTTTCACGCATGTCTCTATGCAGTAGACGCTCTAGCTGAGAACTGAACTGGACAGCGTCTTACTGTGAGGCGACAATGCTACCGCAGCACCACCACCGCGGTCTTCATTGCAACTGCATGTATATAAGTTAATTTTGCACAAATCACATGTCACTCATTAGCATTTCACTGAAACCTGGTCATACAGGTCTGATTCATTAGTAGATAATACACACTTACACACACACACACAGATATATATATATATATATATATATATATATATATATATATGTATATATATTGTATGCAGGTTGGGGTGTAAGTCATCATACTTCCTCCACTGTGAACTTCACCGCATGTATGGGCTTACCCATAAGCCCACAATTACCTTCATTGTGTTAAAAGTAAGTTGTACCATGCACCAAAGTGTGAAAGTACAATTTCAAGGTGTTGGGAATGTCAGCTGTTGCGAATTGCAATGATTGAATGCACATTGGCACATTCGCTCATTTGAGTTCGGCATTCCAGGTGCAGATTGCACTATAGCAGGGATCAGGAAATGTACCCTTTCCCTCACTGTGGTGCAGTCTTGGAGTTTGTATATTAAAGCAGCAGGTGGTATAGGGGGCACAGTCCCCCACATGGGGGGTGTGGGGGGGCCTGCCCCCTGCATAATGATGTTTGGAGATATTCACTGTTGTGCTGCCATTCGAAAATGGTCAAATCTGGTTTTCCAGGAAACTAGTTTCGACATTTCGATTCGGAATCATGTTGAGTTTCGTGACTTAAAGTCACACAATAGTGCGATCGCACAAATCACTTTCAGCATAATGAAGGTAAACCGGCTTATGTAGCACAATCAATTCCATGCCAGCACAAACTTGGGGTAGGTTATATACTCTTTACCTTCAAGCCATGTTTGCTGGAAAAGTATTGCAGTACCGGTTCCTCATTACATACTGCATAATAGTCAAATAAATACCATCATGTCTATGGATTTTCATAATACAAGGTCTACCTAATCTGTTATAGGAACACTTTGTGGGATCATTTATAAAATTCATGTGATGCACTTTTCATTGTGGTACTAAATTGCTCATGCCACTGTCATTACTAAGCTAACAGCTGTATCACGATTAAATAATTTATTTTTTGTCTGAATCAACAAACCTGTACTTCAAACTGAATTAAGTTTTGTAGTTATTTTATAGATGTCTATGCAATAAAGAGTACATTATGAAAATGAATACAGTGAGAACTAAATAAAAGAGCTTCCAGAATGAAATAGCAAAAGCATAAAAGCGGAAGAGGGAAGAAAATGAAATTAACCAAATAAAGAAAAACCAGCATGGCAGGTGACAAGCAAACTGAGATAAACATTCAGAAATGGAATAGCTCCAGGATTTGGACTGCTGCCATAGTATATAAAACAGAGAAGTCGGGAAGCAGAATTATAAGTAATACAACTAAAAATGAAAGATGGGACATAAATGAAGTGCCATATGTCATTTATGAAAACACATTTTTGTAGTCTCTTTTAATTTAAGTAATATTCTGGGTTCTGTGAGAATAAATGAATTCTATAAGACACAGAACTGTAAAGAAATTCTATGCTACTCAGGCAGGAATTTTGAAACTGCTGAGGTAACTTGTTATCACTGAAGACATATTTTAAAAAATAACACTAATCAGTTGACTTACAGCCCAGAGGTACAAAATAATTATTTTAGTGAGTAGGTGAAATATTTCAGGTTCATAGGTATTTTCTAGGCTAATAATCCATCAGGATCTTTTAAAGTCTAGCTATGCTTTCCCAATAACTTTGTAGTTCTTGTATTGTAAGTATGAATAACTCAGAGCCCTTGTATTTTAAGTATGAACATCCCAGATTCGTCCAGACATGTCCTTGTTACCCCATCCATAAGGCACAAAGGTGCTAATACTCTTCATTTTAAACTGTGCTACACATGGGTAGATCTTATGTTATGATACTAGTTTATATGTAGTTCATCCAAAGCTAAGAATAAAGTACATGCAATTACTTTTTTATAATATTAAGTGGTGTACATAGTCAACAAAGTGCATATTACTGCTGATGGGGAGCCATCTATGGATGAATGCACTTTATGCTGTTATCTGGTCATTTTTAAACATTCTTTAATCTGGCTTTGCAGGCCTAGTGTACAGGTGTGTGAATTAAGTGGAAATATTTTGAATACTTTGTGGTGTGGGAATCAAATTTGAAATATATGACTTTGGTCATTATTATCGTTAATTGTTTTGGCATATCTGATAAGGATGCAGTCAAGAATGTAGCTATAATTGCTGAGTTTGGGGATGTCTTTGGATAAAAAAGTCTAACCTTGAGGTGAAGGTTAAAAAGTCATTGGTCTGTCTTTGGAAGACTAGTGTGCATTTGTGCAAAGTAAATTCAAACAGTTTACTGTGTTCATTTTTATCAGACGCAGGCATATACACAGTTGACAAAGTCGCTGTAGTTGCTGAGTATGGATACTGGTAGATTATAATGTCAGCAATTTGAGTAGTGTTTTATGGTCAAAATGTTCTGAAATGGGTACTTTTATCATTACTGTTATTTTGTTTCTCTACTTACTTGAAAAAATGTTCAAAACTACAAGTTTAAAACACAGTCTAACAACTGTTGTTGTATTAGACAAAAAATATAATTTAAAACAATCAGAAGAGCGAATCAAGCAACACATGCATTTATGCTGGTCCTAAAAGCATGTGCAACGGGCCCAAGGTTTGAAAAAGCCCAATGTACACTCCATCTGCCACCAGTCAGATGCTTTTTCAATCAATGCGACCTTTAAGGGAACAGAAGGTTACTGCTGCTTATGCTAAATTTGATTTTCATGTGAGACTGTTTTGTTTAACAAGTGACCATCAGTATTTATGCTATAAAAACTTTTAAATTAAATCCGAATCTCTACAATCTTTGTAAAAGTATGGAAGCAAACAGTATTCACTCTGACAGGTTTGAAAAGTGTTTATGGCAGGTGGGGAGAAACTGCTGAGTAATGCGATACTGGAATTGCTAGGGACTCTGATCCATTACTCTGCCTAGGGCCCCTTTTGATCATGATCTAGCTCTGTGATGTGTGTATTTACTTTGTGTATCTGATTTTTTTTTTTTTTTTGTAATATAAGAAACAGGGATTGGATAAGGGTGGGCACTGGTTTAAGGTTGTAGCAGAGTCATAGCTAGCTGTTCTGGTGGTCTGTGCCATTAACCAACCATGTGCTCCTGTCATCTTTAAGTTGAGAAGCAATAAAAAATAGTCATGCAGTACTTGAGGATCAAAAAAGTGGTCCTCTCAAATGAAAGACCAAAAAAAGAAAAGTAGCTCTTTCTCCTTTGTAAACATCTGTAGCAAGCAGCTTGCTAGAGTTGATACCATAAATGAAGCGCTGAAGTTCTGATAACAAATGCAGCATCAGAATTTATTTCTAAATATCAGTATTGCACTACTGACCATGACAGTGAAATGAGGCAGTTGCATCGCTAGGGATGGATGAATAGGGCAATTGCCCTGGGAGCAAAGGGTTTGTGGGTACAATCAGTTATCTGATCTATCATCCCAATTCCAGATAGATATTTAGTGCAATATCAACTTTTAAAAGCCAGTATTGCATTTGCAGTTAAACCTTAGTGTGGTTGCTCTCTCTCTGTTGTCTAAACTAGCAAGTAGTTTGCTAAATTTTAAAAGTAAAATATTTTTTCTTTCTTTTTTTTTTTTCAGTAAAACATGAGAGCTGTTTCTTTATTTTTTTTTTTACTAAAATGTGAGGAAGGAGAGCAGTGCACAGAAATGGGATCTGATTGGTTTTGATCGTGGACTGTGGTGGTGTTTTTTTTTTTTTTTTTTTTGTATTTCAGCTAAAGAGCTAGGGTGGGAGGGACCATGTATCTGGCCACCTAGCTGGTTTGCCAGTGCAAGGACAGGAACTTTTTATTTTTGGCTCTTCCATTGAAGAGCCAGGGCAGGAGAGATAGGGCATGTATCTGGTTGGCATACCAGTGCAAGGAGCAGCCCTCTTTCTCTCTCTCTCCCTTTTTTTTTATCTTTTATTGAAGAACTAGGGCAGGAGAAACTGGGAGTGTCAGCTTGCTATTTCATTTGAAGAACTGAAGGGGTATGGTTGGTTGAGACAGCTATATCTCTGTCATATCTGTCAGAACATAAAATTGTCATGCATAGTTTCCTTGTTATCACTCAAGGATCAAAACTACTCTTAGTGTTTTCTTAAAAAAAATAATTGCAATTCACTGAAACTGTTCTCTATTTCAGTGCCCCCCCAACCCCCATTCTAAGCATCTGTTTCATTTTATGTTTTTGGTTAGATTATATGAGCTTTTCACTTTTAGCACTAGTTTGTAACTCTGTTAGATTTTCATAGAGTATTTTTTGCAGAAATCGCAGACAGTAGTGATATATAGTTCAGACCATTTTCAACTATTACTGTTTGGGGACACTTATATTTGATAAAGCACAATGTGATAAGGTCTACTTAGCAAATATAGCCACTGTAACGAAGGTGAAATGACAGACTAGTAGCTTATGTTCTGCTATACTGAAAGTGGATTCGCTAGTTTGGTTCATACTTCACCTGCTTCTTGCATAGAATTTGGTTGTCATGCCTGTGTTCTGGTGGGATTTTACCTGGTCCTCTGGTTTCCTAATGCTAATGATATGGGTAATTAACTTATACTACTGTTGACATTTCCCCTAGATGTGTACAGTGCATGTGTACTTATGTTTACATCTTGTGGCGGGCTGGTGCTTCATAAAGGATTCATTCCTGACTTACGTCTGTTGCTTGCTTCAGTAGGTTTTTGCACATTAAATTCCCAACATTGTTGATGTGGATTTCAAAAATGAATGAGTAAAACCACTGTATGTTTAGACATGGCCACTCTGTGATATTTAACTACATCTTGAACTAAGTTCCACAGCAACATTCCAAAAATATTTTGGACAACATTGCCTGTAAAAACAATGAGAAAACTGACTATTGGTATTCAGACTGTGCTGAGCAGGATAAGATTTTAGATTCATGTTTCCCAGTGACAATACTGAAGTGGGACAGAGCAGAGGGATGGATGGTTGAGATGAACAGAAGAAGACAATGCAGATCAAGCATTATTGTAAGTACATAACTTTAGTATCTGATGTTGCCTTTTCTCTTTGCTCAACCTGTGTGACAGCATCCCCCATCCAGACATAATGGATACTATCTGGAGAGAATATTTCACAAAATGGTGGAGCCAAAAGGTATTCTTGATCTGGGTTGAACATCAAGTATATAATGCAACACAAAGGTAATCTGAATAGACCATGTTGCTGCTCAAATATTGCCTAAAGAAGTTGAAAATTCCCTACTATAGTGGGCTTTTGGCTGATAGGTACAGATATACCTTTCATGGTATAAATAAAAGATATGCAGTCAGAAAGCCATCTGGACAAAGTCACATTTGGTCTCTTTTCACAAACTCAGATCGACAGAAGGCCACAAAAAGTGGATCTGACTTTGTGAAATGTTTGATCCTGTCCAACTACAATCTCAAGTGGTGAGGGAATTATGGAATATATATTTACTCTTTTTACTGAAATTTGAGAAAAAAACTAACAATTCAATTGATTGATTTAGATTAGACTCACAGGCCACCTTAGATAATAAAGAAGGATTTGTCCACAAAGAAACTGCATCTTTATGAAAAATAAGATTGGGTAGAATGTAGAATGTAGAGAAGGCTGGAAGCTCTGAAACTTTTATGGCTGAAGTCACTTCTACTAAGAACAGGGTCTTCCCAGAAAGATACTTTTTAAGTCTATAGTAGCTGCTGATTCAAATGGGACCCTGGTCAAGACTTGAAGTAGAAGAGGTGAATTCCAAGGAGAAACTGAATCCCTTACTGGAGGTCTGATCAAAAAGGCTTTAGAAAATTTTAGAGGCACATAGGTATATGGATTTGACCCATGAGAAAATTTGAGATGGCTGCCAGATGAAGCTTGACAGAAGTGTCACTGAACAGAAATGAAAATTCCCATCTAGCAAGTCTAAACTTGTGTGTAATGAAATAGAAAAAGGATCCAAGCCCTTTGAATGGGCCCAAATGGATACTCTTTTCCACTTGCTTACATAAATCTTCCTAGTAAAGAGTTTTGAGAAGAGGAAAAGATATGCACAACTCTCCTAGAAAAGTTTGGATCTTTGGCCATTACTGGAATTGGAGGAACCAAGTGGCCAGCCTCAAGGATTTAAGAACCAGGTGAGTCTGGTCCTAGGGGTGGGATAGGATCCAGAACCCAAGGAAGGTGCAACAGGTGAAGCCACAGGAAGAGGAACCATACCTTTCTGGGCCAAAAAGGGGTTGTGAAGATTATAGTCAATCTGCAATGGGCTACTTTATGTAGAAACTTGATCATCAAGGCATTGGAAGGTAAGCATATTAGAGACCCAAGGGCCAAGCATTTAGAACAGTATGCCTTGGTGACTGTTCCTTGGGAGGAGTCAGAGCAAAAGAGCTACTGCATTTAGTGTTGAAGGAGTCACAAACAGATCATAGCATGGCTGGCCATGGTGGCCGAAAATCTGTGTCACAACTGACAGATTACAGAACCGTTCATGAGGCAACAGAATGGTCATGCTCAGATTGTCTGTCAGAATGTTGAACTCCATGGGATATGCACTGATATCAGAAAGTGTTTTTTGGGCACTGCCCATTGCCATACGTTCATATGCTGTTGACAAAGGGGATAAGCTCAGTTTCCCCCTTGCCTGTTTATGTACCAAATCACTGCCATTTTGTAGGTCTAAATATCAATTGCATCTTTGGGGAGGCAATATTTAAAGGGCTGCAGTGCTAGGGGGACTACTCTAATTTCCAAAACATTGATGTGTAGATGGACCTCTGATTGGTACCAAGTACTATGGGCTGCCTTCCCTTAAAAATGCCCCACTACTCCAGCAGGGAAGCGTCCATGTTCACTGTGGCATTGTGCTGAGGGAAAACAAATGGACAACCTAAAAAAGTCTGACTCCGAAGAAAATCATAGACGTCAGATCCTATCTAGTCTGTCGGGACCTCTTGGATGACTTATTTCACAAGCAGCTTCCAAACCTCTTCTGCTGCTTCTCTTCATTGATGTGCTGCACATCTTTAAGTAATTTCTGTCTCAAATTTGGGGTGAATTGAAAAATAATGGTATAGCCTCTATAAATAACTATGAACAGGTGAGCATCTGACTTGATGACCTCCCAAGCTTGTGGGAGAAGGGCAAAGTGTTCCCTGACTATTTCTAGTGTGCAGCAGCTAGGCAAATTTGCAGGAATGCTGGAAGGGCTTGTCAGAAAAGGATCCTCTTAAGCCCTGATTGTGGGGACCACCCCTGCCTCTGTGGCTGTATCCAATAAAGTTACCTCATCTGGCTCAGGGGAACCTTCACTTGAAGTCCTAGGAAAACTGTGTGATTTGTGGAAGAACAGCTTTTTTCCAACCCACTAATTTCTACAGAAGGTCATCTGTGTGGTGCAGAAAACACTCTCCAGGCTAGGATTTGAGAGGAAGGGAGTGACCTTCAGGTCCATCTGAATGTTCAAAAAGGTTTATATTAACTTGTGCAAATCACATTCCTTGACAAACCCGGTGGACATTGCTAACAATGCCATCAAAGGTGGCTTACTGAGTTGGTACATGGTGATTTTAACTGATGGATCCAGAGGGAAGATTTCCAAGACTGAGAAGGGGAGGGTTCTGGGGAGAACTCAGGATCTGGAGTGACTACTTTCATAGGTTCATACTAGGCTATCTGCCCTAGGGCATTTATAAGCCTAGCCAGAGTGTGTTTGGCTTTCGCCACCCATTTTAAATGAATTTTGCTATGCCCTTTTTCGAGGTTAGTATACTGTGCCTCTGTCTAACAGTGACACAGAAGTGATACCCGGAGTAAACCTACGATCTCCCATCCACTCATCAAGATTCCTCTTGAAGAGAGTCAAGGAGGGACTGTGCCTAACCTGAACTGGGACTTTATTCCAGAGTGAAGGGAGCCTCTGGGTTATGAATCTGTCCCTCCAGCATGTCCTATTTATTTCAGTGCTGAGGTTCAAGTCTCTTGTGCGCGTAGCTCGATGGGATTTGGATTTTCTGAGGTGCAGCATGTCCATTAATTCCAGGTTGGACATGGCTTTATACATCAGGCACAGATCGCCTCTGAGCAGGTGGTATGCCACTGAGTAGAGCTGGAGTTTCTTTAACCGGGCAGCATATGGCATCTTTTTGAGCCCTTTGATCCTCTTGGTGAGGTACTTTTGGGGTCTTTCCAGTTGCTGCAGGTGTCTGGTAAGGTACATCCCAAAAGGGGCATTGTACTCAATTATGGGCCTGATGAGGGATGAGTAAAGAGGCACAATGACCTCCCCTGATCTAGATGTGAATCCTTTCATGATTAGGTGGGCTATATAAAATGTTTTTCTAACCACTTTGGCCATGTGGTTTTCAAATGAGAGATTGCTATCAACTTGGGTCCCCAGGTCCCTAATTACTTCTTCCATACTTAATGGATTACCACCTATGTGGTAATTTGTGGGCACTTTGTTTTTGCCAAAGTGGATGACTATACACTTTTTGGCGTTTAGCTTGAGGCCATGGCTCTGGCACCAGTTGTCTGTTTCTATGAAGCCCTTTTGTAGGATGCTTGTGTCGGCTGGAGAGTCGATTATGGTGCCTAGTTTGCAGTCATCTGTGAACTTGGTCAGCCACAGTCCTTCCGTGTTGGCCTGTACCTCCGAGAAATATATACCGGACAAGAGAAGCCACAGGATTGAGCCTTGTAGGATGCCACTTGTAACTGCTTTGGAGTCTGACATGGCTACAGCAATTCTAACCATGTGGGTTCTGTCCTTGAGCCAGTTTGCAACCCATCTGGTGACATAGGGATTTATATTTAAGCTGGTGAGCTTATCAATAATGCCCGAGTGGGGTATTGTATTGAAGGCTTTTGCGAGGTCCAGGTAGGCTGTGTGGACCACCTTCCCCTCGTCAATGGCCTTGGTGACTGTTTTAAAGAAATTGACCAGGTTTAAGAGGTGGGATCTGCCCTTAACAAAGCCAAAATGGGTAGGATCCAATTTCTGTAGGTCCCCAATTATGAGGTCCATGATGATCCTTTCCATAGCTTTGCAGACCAAGCTAGTCAGGCTTATGGGGCAATAGTTTCCAGGATCCGTTGAGGCACCACCTTTGTGGAGAGGGACCACTGTTGCTGTACGACACTCTTTGGGTACATATCCTGTAGTAAGGCTGAGATTGAGCAGTAGTTTTATGTTTGGGTTTAGCTCTTCTTGGAGTTCATGTAGGACACAGCCCGGGACACCGTCTGGTCCCATTGATGCTGTGTTTTTTGCTTTGGAGAGGGCGGCTCTTACCTGAGCATCTGAGATGTCAGTGGGGCAGCACTCTGCTGGGATAGATATTTGCCCTTTGGTGGGGTGGGGGGAGAAGTTTGCACTGAACCTGTCAGCTAGGATGCTGGCAATGTCTGTGGGTTCGGTGTATTTTTTGTCATTTTGGATTAATTCTGAGCATATCTGGGAATTCCCACCCAGGTTCCTAACATAACTAAAGAAAGCCTTGTGATTACCCTTAGTGTCCCGTGCAATTTTTCTCTCAAAGCTGGCCTTAGAGGATTTTATGAGTGCCCGTAGTTTTTTGCTAATACTGATCAGAGATGCCTTCCCTTTTTGGGATTTTGCTCTATCATGTAGTAGTTTCCTCCTTCTATTGTATAGTTTGTTTATGGCTGGGTCCACCAGACAGGACACTTGCCTTTGGAGGATTGGGTCTTGGTTTTATTTGGGATTGCATGATCCATGCATTCCTGAAGGTGTTCATAGAATGCGTTTATAAAGGATTCTGTGGTCTGGGCTGTATTTTCCACAGGCCCGGGGGCTTTGAAGGATTCCACCTCGGTTTTGAGGAATGTGAAATTTGCTTTAGATAAGTTTTTCACTGTGGTTTTCTGGGCAGGGGGTGGGGTCAGGATGTGAATATCCAGTGAGATTAGTTTATGGTCTTATCTTACCAGTGAGGGATACACTTCTGGTCTGGAGCATAGAGTCCCCATGTTGGTGATGATCAGGTCCAGTATGTTTTCCCCTCTTGTGGGACTGGTAACAAGTTGTTCCATAGCATTTGAGTTTATAAATTCTAGGAACCTTTGGGCTAGGGTGTTGGAGCTAGAGTAATGCTCCCAGTCTATGTTTGGGTAGTTGAAGTTGCCCAATATAATGGTGATTGGAGAGACCTTCATATTTTCCAGTGTTCTCAGGAAGGCTGAGTGGGGTTCCTGGGTTTGGGAGGGTGGTCTGTAGCAGGCTATAAACTGGAAGGCAGTTTTACCCACTGTTAGTTGCACATGGATAGTCTCTGATGCTTTGTGCTGTGCCACCAACCTGGAGGTGTGGGTATCTTTGACGAATATTGATACTCCCCCTCCTTTTGTGGTTCGGTCCAAGTTTTGGGGTCAAAAAGCATGGTATGAGGTATAACCTGGTAGTGCTGGGGTGCTCTCGGGAGCCTTGAACCAGGCTTCTGTTGCTGCACAGATATCGATGTTCTCCATGCTAAGGAGAGTTTCGAGTGCGTGCATCTTGAGGTTTAGACTTCTGGCATTGAGTAGCATTACTCTTAGTTTCTTATCCCTTGTGATACCTATCGAGGAGGGTTTGTCTTTTGAGCCTTGCCTAAAAAAGGCACTATGGGGGTGGCAAGAGCCTTTGCCAATATCCAAAAGCCCAGGGGGTGACAGGTGCAAGCCATCCCTAGTGAAGCAGCGTGGCTTGTCAAGCATGTCATTCCAGGCTGACAGGCATTGGATCCCCTTTGAATGACACCAATACTTAAGCCAATTGTTGAAATTGATCATCTTGTCTTCATATTGTGGCATCATTCTTGGTGAGAGTAAGATGCTACTCAAAGTCAGGGTCATACCGGCCTGGGCTACATGCTCAGAGAGCTCCTCTATGTCTCTTTTCATGTAGTCCAGGGAGGTACATCTCAGGTCATTCACACTAGCATGGACAATGACTGAGTCATATTTGTACTTGCCTTGGAGTGACCTGAGTGTTTGTGTTATGTGGCGGATCCTAGTGCCCGACAGGCAGCTCACTGTGACCTTCTCCTTGTTCAGCCTGGTGAGCAGGACGTCAGTGTGCCTGACGATAGAGTCACCTATTACAAGTGTATCAGGTGTGTTGTTTAGCCTTAAGGGCTGTGACTGTTCAGCACACTGGCTTTGTGAGCTATGTGTTGCACGTGTTTTGTTTTGGGGTAGCGGTTACTTGGGTGTCTGTTTTGGAGATCTCTGCTGCTTAGGCAGATTTTGATTTAGAGCCTCCGAGTATGTTTTTGTCTGTTTATGTGTTTGGTTTGCTGTCGTGGTAGGTCTATGTGAGACTGGAATTGTACTGAGTGTGGTTTCCTTCTCCTCCTGACTGGTTATGCCGGTACTGAGTTGAGAGAGCTTAGCCTCCAGTTTGACTATATGGTTGCATCTCTCACATGTGTTGGAATTTGTTGGGAGGAGGAGAGGGTTGTCTGTGTACATGAGGCAGTTGTAACATTGCCTCAAGATTTCCAGATTCACCAGCTGGACTGGAGATGAGATTGACAACTGACCTTTCGACATGCTAGAATAGTATTGGGAATTCCTTTATAATTGAAAAAAAGGGCCAATGGGGAACAAGGTACTCAAGGGGAGTTTGTGAGGGTGTAGTGCTTTTAATTTTTAGTGCTGACTTATATAATTGCTTTAGTGAGCAAGTGACAGGCTTTAGAGTAGGAATAGGGTGTTTATTATGAAAACTAGATCAGTTCTAAGGGAAAAAGTGAAAAGCAGACTTTGTGGAGCCGAGAATGGTTTAAACCCAATTAAGCGCAGCTGCCCGATGCTGCGCTATGCTCAAAATCGCGCAAAGCCGTGCCAAAGCGGGTTTTATACAAGGGGACTTGAAAGAGCTAGAAATTGGCCCAAAACAGCCAATAGACTACCAGATTCTTGTGCTGGGAACACTCCTCCAGGGATAGATAGGCTGCTCCAAGCTCCCCACTGCCACTGGTGAACAAAGAAGCCTCCCTTTAACCAAGAAGGGAAATGGGCAACACAGGAACTTTCCAAAAGTCCAGAATACAGCAAAGCCTGTATTTGGACTACTCTAGGTCAGGAAAGATGGGAAACAAGGATAATTTTTTTGTTTTTTTGTTTTTTGCAACAAACAGCAGGAAAATGCAATATATATGTAACACAGGCTAGCGCACTTGAGTGTGTAGCCTCAACAAGTAAATGCAACAAACAGGACAAACTTTAAAAGTGCAGGTGCAAAAACAACTTTAAACAGTTTAAAACAGTTCAAGAAGCAGAAATACTTGCAGTTTAGCTAGATCGGACAGTTGCCCAGGTAGTAGCAGGAAAAAAAACACTTTTATCAGGTTAGCAGTCACTCTTTTAGCCTCTCTGCTGCTAGCACCACTCTGCAGGACCACGGGGAGCTTGGCTGAGTAGTAACAAGCGCAAAAAATGTGCCAAAGCGGGTTTTATACAGGAGGACTTGAAAGAGCTAGAAATTGGCCCAAAACGGACAATAGACTATCAGATTGTTGTGCTGGGAACACTTTAAAGAAGGAATGTATGCAACCTGACTCCAGTGACACAGAAATAGATATGGACTGGAGACCTAACCTGCCCTGTACTGAAACTGATAGATACTGATGTGGCACCAAATCAGATCCATGTCTTGAACTAAAGAAGGCAAAGGCCTTGGGACCTTCAATTCTGATATATCATCAGATGCAGACTCACTATGCCATTTTCTTGGCCCCCTTCTTCTCTTTCCTTGCTGTTTTCCTTTTATTTTCTTTATTATCATTTTCTTTGCCCCTACACTTTCATCTCTCCCATAATCTTGGATGGAGAAAGTGAAGATGGGGGGTCCACCACAGTGAAATCTGAGGGCTTTTACTCAGCCTTGCAGTAGGTCAAGGCTCTTACCCCAAAGGATAAACAAGCCTAATAGTCAGTATCCAGGTAAGCGACACATGGAGCACTCATGTGCATCTGGAGGGGGGGGGGGGGGGGGGGCAGTGACACAACTTATGGTTGCACACCAAACACTTCTTAAAGCCCAAATCCTTCACCATGATTAAGCAACAAAATGCACCAACTAACTATAAAATACTATGCCAGTATCAACGTATCAAACAGTTAGAACTATCTATCTATATATATATATATATATATATATATATATATATATATATATATATATGTAAAGTTGTAACTCCATAGCTCCACAAACAGTAATGTCAGATAGTCAATGGTATCAAAAAAGTTATTAACAGCAGAGAAGAAAATGGCAGAAGCAGTGCTCACCAGATTGGATTGTGGTCAAATGGGGCCTAGGCAGGGTAATAATGGACCAGTGCCCCCCTACCACTAGTCATTCTGGTGTTCCATTACCTGTCTCTCTCACCCAATTACCATAAATACTATACTATTTTCTTCTTTACTTTTGAAATGAAGACTGAGATGCAAATTTAATTTAAAAACTTTTATTTTATATATTTTTTGTTGACTACCTCAGTCCAACTAGGCTAGTAGACTCTTTTGGGGAAGAGACCCTTGGTGGTCTTTATACTACTAGGGAAAATTTGGCCAGGGTATTGGTGAACTCCCTCTCCTCATTTCAATAGCTCAGGTGGATTTAAAAGTTCTCAGAGCACCTTCTGCCAACACAGGCAGATGGGGCTATGGTTTAACATCTTATCCAAAGCATGGATCTCGGGTCTGCAGTGCCCCCCTCACAGAGCACTAGAGTGCCAGCAATCCATTTACATGGTGTGGGAGTAGAACCCAAAGGCTTTTGCATCCAAGGTGAGTATGCTACCTGTTGCACTACAAATACTGCTTACATATTTTATAGCACACACACTAATGGCCATTTGCTAAGCAAAACAGTTGCACATTGAAAACAGACTTAGCTTAAACAACAATATACTTCTCTTTCCTTGAAGCTCACATTCACCAAAACTGCACTGGAACTCATATTCATTGAAAATGCACCCATCCAGTGGTGGATTAAGCGTACCTTGGTCCATGTGCTGTTATGTAATTTTTTATTTTATTTTTCCATAAGCAGTGAAACAAAATGTATGACCTGAGAAATGACAAAAGCACCCATTTCTCAATATTTCAACCACGTGTAATCACTAAATATAACCAAAGGGTCATACCTCTCAAGTGCCCTGACTTTTACCTCATATTTTTGTCTGTTCCTTAGAGAATTTGTGGTTTTCTGTCAAATTATTCAGGACTGAAGTCCCTAAATAATGACAGACATTCGAGTTTCATGCTTCACTGCCTTCATAAAAATGCATGATAAAACAAAGCCCTTTATTCTATCAACCTTCTAAGTTTATAAAAGAAATATTTAAAAATTGCTCCTATTTTCAGGCCTTTGTCCCCAATTATTTTTACCTCATCTAGATTTCTTGCACTGAGAGGCATGGGAGTTGGTGTAGAAGATTAGGGCTTTTGTTCCTTGTAGCCATGGAACAGGGCTTGAGCCTGAGTAAGTATGAAAATCAATTAACTAAGCAACCCTCTCTAATTAGGGCATTTCACTTACACACTTCTGCTCCACTCATCAAATACAACATGGTGTCTATGCACAAACACACACACACTTCTGCTATGCTTGTCAAATACAAGAAGGTTTCTGCTCATAGTACCTGTATTAATTGTTGCTAGTAAAATAGAATTAGTTCAAAACACACAGCACCTGTTATTAATTGGACATTTCTGCCCTACTCATCAATCTGTAGTAAACTGTGGCTGCTGCACATTAGTCCATTAGTCCATAATGCTTCTTTGCCTGCTACAAATCCAGTAGAAATCAAACTGCACACACTGTTAGTCTGTCAGTGCTGTGTACATGGTCTTAAAATGGATGTATGCAGAGCAACACTTAAGAGTATGGAAACTTTTGTTTTAATTAAATTGATGTTGTGGCACAAGGCCAGGCCCTCCCATAAGCCAGTGGGCCCTCCCCTAACCAGCGAGTCTTAGGCAGTTGCCTAGGTCGCCTGATGCTGGATCTGCCTCTGGTGCTCATGCACTTACAGAAGTAAAATGAGTAACTAAACAGCCACTAATGTTATCAACTATGAAACTCAACAAATTAGGGAGTGTGTAACAGCTTTGAAGAGAAGCTATACAGTAGAAATGCTAAGAGATTACCAAAAAAAAGAGTAATTTCACTTATCACAAAAAGGAAGTTCAGTGAACCAAGCAGTTTTTGCCAATACTGTAATTTTCTAAATACAATTTGTAGTTTTAACAGCCATTAACAGCATAGCATTGAACAGTCATTTATTTCTTCTCTTCCAGTCTTTTCTTTCCGCAGTACAACAACAACTACAGCACACACAAAAAGATAAAAGAACTAAGTAAAATATGATATGGAGAATGCGGTAAGAAGTAGCACAAACTACTGGAAAGGCTTTCTTTTACCAATATACAAGTCCCTCATATGTTAAGTATAAAAGTATAAATCTAATACAGAAAAAAGAAGGAAAATATTTTTATCACCTTGTTTCTAGTGTAATTCTCTTGTGGAAGTACAGTAGCTCAGCAAATCATTAATTAATGAACACTATACTAGTAATGCCTCCTGCTAATGTAGCCTTAATTACATTCATGTTTGCAGTGTTAGAGAATGTAACCACAGGTGTGTGATGAGCTCTGTAATTAGGATTCTTGACAAAACCCACAATGCATTAATTACTAAAACACTCCCTGAGAACAGTCATGGGAGACAAGGGTAGATTTAAGAATATGTTACACTCACATTAAATAGTCAGATGTTTATTGATAACCTACATTTTATTTCGTATAGGGTAAGGGTCATATAACTTAAGTCTCCTGCATATGCGGCAGTTTATACTTTAATAAATGTTGTGGTACAGCCACATAAATTAATTGCTATGCTCAGAGAAGAAAAGAAGCAAGAACAGCTGAAGAGCAGCATATTATAATTATCAGATTTCTGGGGTTTATATTTAAGATAAATTAAGGGAAAGCAGTATTCCATTATCCACTGAAGATGCATTAACTTCTGGTGTATGGCGCAGTGTAGAAAGATATGTACTTGTGGTCTCATAATACATATCATCAATAATACTTTAGCATTGATTAAAAAATATGCCTCATTTATTATGCATAAACATCTTAATGCAACAATCTGTCTTATCTTCTTTTTTATCCCATCAGTCTGAGGAAATAAATGCTCCTATGAGACCTCGAAAGAGATGCAATTCTGTACCTTTAATTGTTTGGCCTCCCTTATATTTCCTGCCTTATTTTCCTGTATGCCGCAGCGTATAGCAGCACTTTAACTGAAATTGTGGCATTTCAGTCTCTGACCAGTTAACTATACAGCTAAATTACTATACTGAAAACAATATTTGAAATGTTTTCTAGATAATCTGAAATCTGAACAACAATCACATCTGCTCTATATCAGTAATTATGGATGGTGCCTCACCTTGATGATTTATTAAAAACTCAGTTAGTGGCTGCTTAGAGAGATTTGATATAAAGAACTGGCACTCATTTTTTCACCTGGTTGTGAATATTTGTGAATGCATATTCACAAAGTTCTAAAAAGGCATGGAATCTACAATAGCATGAATTTATGTGGGAGTCTTCCAGATGCATGAATTAGTGTGAGATCTGTTTTGAAGAGTAGCCTATTATATAAATTCAATTACCGGTCAAATGTACTTTAAAGTACATTAAGAAAGATAAAGTATGGCAGAATATTAAGAGCATATGTGGGGGACCCTATTCAAATGCAATCTATATTAATGGATGGGTGACCACAGATTCACTCCTGGAGTGGCACACATGTCCCTACTGGACAGAGGAAGTCAGTATTAACTACCATAGACCCCTTACCTCAGTGAATTTCCCTCACCTAACCACTGACAAGTGGGGCAACTTGGGATAAATATGGCTATGCTTTAAAGGACTGTAGGGCTGTTAGCCTAGTAACCTTCTATAAAACTATAAGGATATTTTTTAACAGATTTATAAAGCTGGATAGGGAGTATGTTTATATTATTAAAATAATATTTGATTTCATATGGTAGAAAGGACATTAAAAATTAATAGAATTATGACATTACAATAGTGTTTTTTGCTACAAAAGTTTGCATGAGAAGATGCAAAACTGTTTCTTGAACAACTTAATCAGAGATATGCAATAAAAAGTTATTCTGTAATTGTTGATGGCTTTTATGTTAAGAAGTAATATGTAGGTTTTTAAAGTAATCCACCTCCTTATACCTGTTAAGTGCCACGGGATCCTTTACATCCCCCTGAACTACCAGCAGCTAAAATAAATGTAACTCAGTTTAATAACAATCCAAAAGGCAGCACCTGGGGCGTACAATATCTGACTTATGCTGCACTAGACTACCAGTGCTAGAAAGAAAAAAAGAACATTGGAAACCCAGTTTAAAAAGAATAGGTGCTGTTGTGGAGATCCTGACTCCTAAACATGTACTAATACTGCTCACCACTTGTTTTTGTCTTGCACTCCTTTTATATGTGACTGCAAAAATGAATTCAGGAAAAATGAGATGCAGTTTTATGTGACAGTTTAAGCATTTGACTTCTTTATGTAGATTTATGCAGTTATTAAGCTATTGATTATGTGAAGTACACTATTCCTGTATATGTTTTCTTTCTCTATCTCAGGAAACAAGGACAAGCATAAGCCAAAGGCTATACACATACAGAAATTAGAGTACCCAATCAAACTGCAGATCTTTAGTAGGTGAGATGAAACTATAGAAATAAGAAAAAAAACACTTGTACAGAGGCAAAGAATGAAAACTTCAACAGCTACATGTGTATATCAGGAGCAAATCCCAGCCCATGAAGTTCTAAGGTATAAGCATTAATGACTGTGGCAGCCTTTAACAGATGAGCACTATACTTGGAGTTATGAGGCAGGGAGGATGTCTCTGGACAACAACCACTTTAAGTGAATTGAGGAGGTGGGATGGTAGGGCAGACCCTGGACAATAAGAAATGAATGTCAGAGAGGCTGGGTTTAACAGTGGTACAGCTGCTCATGACTGGAAGTCACATTCATAGTATACTGAGAATCGTGTATTAAAAAGCTGTGTTAAGTTAGAATTAAATATTTTAGCAGTCAATATCATTCTGAGATAAACATGTTAGGATGCATCTCAAATCTGAAATACCATTCTACAGTTGCATGAGATCACTGAAAAGTTGTTGTGTCAGATAAAAGAGTACAATGACTGTATATAACAGAGGATGAGGCAGGAACCCATAGATACCATATTAAAAACCTGGGCTTGGAATGTTGAGAAATAATATAGGTAAGAATATTTGTTCAAAATATTAAAGAAATTAAAATAAATGCTATAAAATTTGTCCATAAGCAGTGATATGTAGAGGAGGGAACAGTAAGGCCTTTTGGTCTATTATTAGAGAAATTAAAATAAATGCTATAAAATTTGTCCATAAGCAATGATATGTAGAAGTGAGAACAGTAAGGCCTTTTGGTCTATTATTAGAGAAATTAAAATAAATGCTATAAAATTTGTCCATAAGCAGTGATATGCAGAGCAGAGAACTGTAAGGCCATTTATTCAACGTATTTCAAAAAAATAAAATAAATGCTAGAACCCTTGTCCATATGCAGTAATATGCAAAGATCATGCTATACATAAATACAGGTAAATGGCTGGATGATGGATCTATAGTGAAAAGGTTAGGAATAGATGTGGGTGGTGATGATACGATGAACAGTCTATTTAGGAAAATAAATAAAATGGTAATCTAAATCAGGCAGCATGCACCTTTCAGCAATCTTAAATATGTATATCTAATTATGACACAAGGGTATTGGGGCAATAAGTAATGTTTGTAAGCAAGCATTATTATTATCATCATTATTTTAAATTTTAATTTTTGTAATATTTTACTTAGAATAACAACTGAGGACAGTTCAGATGAACCTGTGGCTCAGCTGTCAAAGCTGATACTGGGGTGTATAACAACACCTATAATCAGTACATATGTGGGTGGACAGAGATTATTTTTTATCTTTTTTTAATTATTATTTTTTAATATGCAGACTGCTTTACTTTAGAGCCACAGATGCGGTTAGTTCAGTAATATCGACATCTTTTACACGCTGAATGAAAGTAGTAGTTCTCAGATACTTGCCACTCATTTTATCAATGTTAATATTAAAGATGAAGAGTATTTTTAGGAGTAAAGGATTTCAGTAGACAGACAGAAATATTCTAGCATTAATTTGAGTCTGTAGAGCAGTTTTATTGGAAATCAATAAAACTGTCATGCTGATAAAAGCTAATAAAATTGATGTGCAGACTAATGTGAGTTCAATTAGCCAAGCATCAAAAGAACAAAATAAAACAATTGAGATACTGTTTTTTCAGACAAACTACAGCATCCAGAATATAACCACTGACATGCAGTTTGTGAGCTAACACAGTAACAGCCACATACTAAACAACATAACTGAGCTCTGAGCTAAACTTGCTATTGGAGAATTATAAGCTTATAGCAAAGTGGAGCAAAGCTCTAGTGTTGAGAAAAACCTGTAGGCATGTACTACCCAATTATTCATAGGTTTATCATTTATATATTTAGGCTAGGCCCAGAGAGCATTTACCTATAGCCTTATTTTGCGGCTATCTGCCACCCCTTTTTAGGAACTAACTATATTTATTTTTTTTTTGCTGTGCCTCTGTCGAGCAGTGACACTGAGGTAAATTGTAATTGTAATTGCAAATGAAAGTGTCAATTCCTAAAGAAATATAAATAAAATACTGGATTTTAAGCACAGAGAGTTTATTCTTGTAATAGAAAAGAAAATGCAATTACTGTTACACTCTGATGACAGTACAAACCAAGTTACTATAGCTCATACAGACTTTTCTCACTTTTAAACACAGGATATAAACTACTTATGTTCCTAATTCTGGTAGACCTAAACCAATAATTCTAAAATTTATAAGCAAAGAATAGTGCTAGTTTGTACAGGAAAAACAAACAAAGGAAAATATCAAAAGGTTCTGGTTACACTTAAGCGAAAGGCAGTCACTTTTAGTTTTGGGTTTCAATAGAGAGAAAGCATGTGACACATTAGACTGACCATATTGACCAATATCCTTGTGGCACTAGTTTATTGGCTTTGGGTGATGTGACGGCATATACAAAATGAAAGAATGGGGATGAAGGCAGATATCAGTTTATCTCCCCCTCCAAAAAAAATAATAATACAGATTCATGTAAATGTATCAACACTAGCTTCCTCTTTTCCCATCTATTTCCACTTACAGAATGGTGAGATGATAAGTCAACAGGTAAAGGTGAGTATTATTGTTAAAACTAAATTGATCCTCAGGTCTTGGCGAGTACCTTCTTGAGTTGGACCCTGTTTTTCACAAACTCTCACCAAGACGACACTGATATATAGACTGTATTTATACAGCATATATCATGGACAGAAGTAGGTTAAAAAAAAAAAAGAGAGAGAGCTGGGTGCACAAGTCCCAGGATAAAAAAGAGCCCAGTCCTGGTAGGCATACTGGTGCCAGGACTGGAAAAGATGAAATATAGAATCCTCAGAATATGGAAGCATTCCTATAAATGGGACCAGGCTAGGCCCAGGGAAGGATCCCCCCCCGTTGTAAAAGTAAGTAGCAGTCCACAAAAATTACAAAAACTGACAGGCCAAAGAAGAGCCATAAAGATGATAAAGTGGACTGTTGAGGATAAGAAAGAAATTATGTATTGTTACTATTATGCTAAAAGCCCAGAATAAGCTGCGGTGGTGAAGCGGTAGCATTGTCGCCTCACAGCAAGAGGTTCTCCTGTTCAATTCTCGACTGGAGCGCCTTCTGTGTGGAGTCTGCATGTCCTCCCCATGGTCGAGTAGCATTCAAAAGACATGCGTGCCTTAGCTGAAGGTTGGCCGTTGAGCTGGCACCTTGGCAACGTAAAAATCTGCTGCCAATCACGGACCAGAGTTCCACTGTGGCGGCACCTAACTGGGAAAAGCCAAAAGAAAAATGACAACAACATGCTAAAAGACCAGAATTTTCAGACACAAGATATATACAAAATGATTAAGAGAGGAATTAGAATAAAGAAAAATACTTCCACAAGAAAAAGTGTCAGAAGCTTCAAATAAGAATTTGTATTCCTTAATACAACAGATTTGTGAAAAACAGTATATAGATCAAGAAACTTTGATCTGTTTGGAAAAAGAAGCAGCTGAGGAAGTGTGAAAATATAAACAACAAAACCTAAAATTTTTGAAAGGTATAAAAAAGAAATATGCACATTTGAAAGAAAGACAGATTTGATATGGTGCAATATTTATGCAAAGGAGAAACCAAAACTAACCAATAACAAAAGAGAAGCACCAAAGATATTTGAAGAGAAATACAGGCAAAGGAATCCGGACATGGAAAACTTTATATAATATAAAAAATAAGAATACAGAGGGGAAAAGGAGATTAGTAATGGAGAAGTTAAAGAAATAAAAACTGAGGTTATGGAGTACATGCGAAGTGAAGGATTCAGTGTAGAAAATCTAATTCAGAAAGCACCACAATAGGATAGAGCAATGGATATCCAAATTAAGGCGAAACCAGTAGAAGAGGAAGCAATTTGTCAGGTGCCATATGAAGATACTTTGCAGCCTTCCACAGGAAACCAGTATAAATGTTCACTTGAAGCTAGACAGCAAGGGAAGGAACAGGAAGCTGTGGAAACTCTGATGTAGTCAATGTTGAGGTGTGATAGGCTACTGAGTTCCCATATGATAGAGCAGCGGATGGCACAGGATGAAATTAAAGAGAATGTGCCACAGGAATATCTCACAGAACTTTCTATAGAATGTCCATAGGAAATGTAAAGCAAAAAATGTGGCCTCAGTTTAGAAGAAAATGAACTAAGAGAAGAGTTGCTTAACTTAACAGATACAGATAGACATATTAAAATCAATGAAAGAAATAGACTGCAGAAGGTCAATAAAACCCAAAAAGTCAGGAGTTTGATAAAACAAATGAATACAGTGATTAGGACTGTCCATAGTGATCCATGCAATATAACAGAAATAAACAGGATATATTACTGTGCAGCTAAATTAATAACTGATAAAGTTGTACCATATGAAGACAGGGTAGTGAGGAAAGGAAGGGAAGAAATTAAATACCATCATGGAAGTATCGGATAGAGAAAACTATAAAGCAATTAAGACAAGAAGTGTCACTATTAGAAGAATATAGAACAGGGAACAGAACAACAAAAATACTAAGAAAGATAGATATGATAAAAGCAATGCGCACTATTAGAACAGACCAGGATCTATCAAGCACTATCACAAATAAACTACAAATTTCAGCACAGGCAGAAAAACTTAGAAGATACACAGATAAATATAAAGGAAAAGTACAAAATAAGTAATTTATTGATGACCCAAAAATGTTTTATAGAGAATTGGGAAACAAGGTAAAAGGAAGTGAAAGACCACCAAAAACATAAGAAATAGATACATTTTGGAGAAGTATCTATGACCATTTTGTGGAACATAACAAAGATGCTAAATGGATAGAAAAATTAAAAGAAATAATAATATGTTTAAAGGTATAGGATATGAAATGGGATGAAGTAACAGCCAGAGAAATTGAAACAAAGTTAAGAAAAGCCTGTAATTGGAAAACTCAGGCCCAGATGCAGTACCTAACTTTTGGTTAAAAGTAATAACATCTTTACACAAAGAATTAGCCATGAGTAAAAAAACTATTTATATGCACACCCCAAACAGACACCATCCTGGCTAACAACAGGAAAAACAATGCTCCTACTTAAGAGTGAACCTGCAGGCGACCCTAAAAAATTATAGATAAATAACTTGCATTCCGACATCATATAAACTATACATGGGAATTGATGACAACAAAGTTTGTAGTCATTTAGAAAAAAACTCAGTTATGGCATTAGAACAAAAGGACAATAAAAGAAAGTCATATGGAAGAAAGGATCATTTGTTGTTAAATAAATTCATAGTGGAGAACTGTAAAAAGGGGAAGAATCTAAGTATGGCATGGATTGTCAGCAAAAAAGCATTTGATAGTATCCCACATTCATGGAAAAAAGAGTGCTTAAAAATGTATAAGATACACCCTACACTGACTACAATGATCAACTACATTACAGTGACCATGAAACAGTGGCAGACCACTTTGCAATTAAGCCATGATAAAAGACATATTATTATCCCAGGGATAAAAATTAAAAGGGGAATTTCCAGGGTGACTCTCTGTCATCGCTGCCATTCTGCCTTGCCCTTAACCCATTTAGCTATCTACTTAACAGCTTAGGCCATGGCTATAGTTTGGCTCCTAGAAAACAACAAAGTGTAAAGACTTGAAAGCACAACTGCAAGTTATCAAAACTTTTTCAGATGATATAAGAATGTCATCTGGTCTTGATAAATATGCAGAAGCAACCTTTAAAGCAGGAAAACTGCAACACCAGGAAAACATCAGTTTGGGACAAGAATGGGATATGAAAGAACTTGAGCAAAAGGGAGTGTATAAATATTAGGGAATCGATAAGGGATCAACAATAAAATATGAACAAATGCAAGTAAAACTTAGCAAGAAATACTTTAGAAGACTTAAATTAATCCTGAAAACAGTGTTGACATCCAGGAACAAAATCCAAGCTATAAACCAATTTGCTCTTCCTGTCCTAACTTAACAGTTTTGGAGTGATTGGCCCCAAAATGTGTTGTATAGATTAGATGGGAAAGCAAGAAGGATGCTTCATGCTCACCAAATGATTTATAAAAAAAAAAGGTGCATACCAAGATTATATATTCCCCATTCCGAAGGAGGGATGGGCTTCCTTGAAACTGATTACATGTGTAGGTCTGGAATTGTGAGACTGCACATATATCTGCTAACCTCACATAGTGAAAGTTTTGAAACATGAGGAGAATAAATCTAAGATGACTTTTTTGCTTAATCTAGCAGAAGCATATCGCTGTCAAGCAGGAATGAAAATCAAACCAGAAGTAGATAAAAATCAGGCAGCAACTGAATATGCAGAAAAAGCAAAAGAAAGAATATAAGGTGAAGGACCACATGAGAAGGGAAAAAATGTGGAAAATGCATAAATATAGTTGCAAGTATAGAAACTTCTGGAAGAACCTCATGTTGATCAGAAACAAACACAGGAATGGTTAAGGAGAGGTGAATTCAAACCAAGAGATGAAAGTTTAATATTGGTGGCCCAAGATAGTGGACTGCATGCATGTTTCTTCATGTAGTCCACTGAACATGTGGGAGAAACAGACAAATAAAGGTTTTGTTAAACTGAACTGGAAACAGTCGCACATCTTGTTGCTGGTTGTGACATACTAATGCAAGAACAACTGTATACTGAAAGGCATAATAATATGGCAAGATTGTTGCACTGGAGATTGTGCAAACATTATGGTACTGAAGTGGCTGAAAAGCACTGGAAAGATGAGCCACAAACCATCATAAAAAATGATGAACTTTACACCACATGGGATCATCCATTACCAACAGTTTAAAAGATAGTTGCTAGAAAACCGGACAAAGTGGTCCAACTTTAATTGTACTTTGACTTAGGAATGGGGTCTATTCCTGTCATGGTATTAGAAACCTAAAAGATTTGGAGAAACTAAAAAAAGGTACAAGTACAAAGCTTACCACTTTTCAATTACTGATTAATTTAGCAGTTGAACACTAGCTCCAAATACAAGGGCATCCCCAAAGATCTAGGGAGATACAATAAAATGCACAGTTCTGAACAAGTGACCTGTATTAGTAGTCAAATTTTCTAGTCAGTGAATTCTGATGATCACTCCTCAGACCGTACACCGAAGTATATAAATGATTGTTTTTCTCTAAATTCTAGACTCTCATTCAAGTGGAATGAATTAGTAGCTAAGCCTGCATGCAATATCCTGTGAGACCAACTCCCAGTATTGCACCAATTTAAGCACTATTCCAAGCAGAATGCGTACTCAAGGACTGGCAATACATCTGAACATCTTCAGGTCAGAGAAAAACTGCATCTCAGATGCACATCAAAAGAGTCAACTGATGCATCAACTAAACCAGGTATACAATTGAGACAATGTCTAGGAGCAATACAAACAGCAGCAAATCCTAAATTATAACACAAAACACATTATGTGCAACTGCACTCCCCACTTATAACAAAACTGCTAAAGCAGTAGAGTTCATATTTTTTACAGTTCACAAAGCATCACAAAAGGCTTGTGTTAGCAAAACAATAGTCCTCATAGTCAACTAGGAATGGAGAAATGGGATTCTTCAATCTGGACGATATATTCAAGGCAGCTATGATTAGAACCACACATTAATACATTAATAAAAAATATGCAGTAAAATAGAAAGCACATGCACAGTGGTATATTAGGTAGTGTTATTGCCTCCCACCAAGAGGTACGTTGGTTCACTTCTTGGCTGTGTGCCTTTTGTTTGGAGTCATATGGATTTTCTCTAGGTGCTCTGTTTTCGTCTCACATTCCAAAGACATGCAGTAGGCAGACTGGACATGCTAAATTTTCCATATGTTTGAGTATAAAATACTATGGCAAATTAAATACAACAGCGTGACAATGTTTTTAACACTATTGCTCCAGATTTACAACATGCTGGATCTTTGACACTACCTCACAAAATAAAGGGGTATTATATTTTAGCACATGCCTGACAAAAAAGTTTGCATGACAAATATAATGTAATTCTTTGAGATTGAATTGCACATTGATGGCTCATATGGGGATACAGTACTTGTATTCAAAAATAATAATTCTTTTTTTTTCAGTAATAATTTTTATTATTTTCTTATATGCCATACAAAATTAAAACAAAACAAAAAAATTAAAAAGAAACTACCAACTAAAGTAATTAACAAAAACACAAAACATATATACAATATTTACATAAATGCTTCCAAGTAACACATTGAATTATACACCAAAAATATACAAATGGTTAAGATAAATTCAAGTAATAAACAGTGTTACATAGTTTTTTAAAGGTGTAAAAATAATTCTTGCTAAATTCAAATATGAGATGTTAAGCTAATATAATATTAAATACTTGTTCCCATATTTTTGGATTGTTAATATTTTTATTATGTTGGTTCAAAAGTAGTTTGCGAGCTAGTATATGCCTTATTGCTAGTACTCTAAAATCATTCCATGATGTTTTGGATGGGTCTAACCAATTAGTAGCTATGTATAGCTTCATTAATAAAAAGATATTGATTCATAAAATACTTTGAGATTTAGGAAGTTCTTTTGGGGGAATATGCAAAATCATAAATTTCCATGACAATGTTGTACTTTGGTAACCCATCTTTTGAAGTTGTATCTTTAGTGAGTTCCAAAGTCTGTATATGCATTTGCAACTCCAGAACATATGAAGAAGATCAGCAGATTGATCCTTGCAGTATGGACAAACTGGAGAATTTTTGGAATTGAATTTATGCAGGCTAAGGCGTGTATAATACGCATTATTCCATATCATCAACTGGGTATACATCAGTTTTTGAAGAGAAATAGATTTTGTAATCAAATCAGTTACTTTTATCATATGACTGTCTTCTATCTCTGGCATTTTCTCTTTCCAATATTTTGACACAAGAATTTTATCTTGGAATTTAAACTCCTTTATTAGATTATTTGCTGCTGTTATAAATTTAATATCTTCTTGGAGAGCTTGCCACAAATTCGAACATTTAATTATATTCTCTTCTCAGGGTTTAAAATTGTTAAAGTAACTTATAGAAAGTTCCCTAATTTGTCTTATAATAACGAGATAATTTTTGGGTAAATTTAATTCTTGTCTTATCTGATTAGCCAAGAGTTTGAGAAGTGCATAAATATCTATTAAAGTTAGATTGATTATTAATGGGAGATCTTTAAGATCAATTAGTTTTTTATTTAGTCTCAGATTAGGGTTTCTATGAAAGGGTTGATAAGCCATCATATATTGAGAAGGATCTAATGATTGAAATAAGGGTTGTAAAGACGTTACATATAATTTAATGTGATCCATTATCCCATACAGTTTAAAAGTTTCTTTAGGTAAAAAGGGTATGGCTTTAGGATTAATATTTAAATGTAAAATATATTTATAGTTCAGAACTACCCAGGTAGGTATCCATTTAGTGCTAGTTATGTTATAATTAGCAATTCTAAGAAGCCTGTTTGAGTTTACTATAAGATAGTAAGTTTCAAAATTTGGTAACTCCAATCCACCTCTATGTTTTGGGGTCATTAATTTTTCATATGAAATCCTTGTTTTCTTTGGGTCCCAGATAAAGTTAGCTAATTCTTTGTGAATTTGTTTAAAAAATGTTTTTGAAATTACTACCTGAACAGATCTGAAAATATATAATAATCGTGGTAGTACATTTATTTTGATAATTGATACTTTTGATAATACTGGTAGTCATAAATTCTTCCATCTCCCCAAATCAGATACTCTTTGATCCCAAACTGTTTTAATATTAGTAACATAAAAATCCTTATCATCCGTAGCTAAGCCAATACCCAAGTATTTAATGTTATCTTTACACATTATTTGTCCCACCAGAGGCAACAGTGAAAAGGGTTTGGAGTTCTCAATGGGAAAATGCTAGTTTTTTCTAGATTAATTTTATAATTGGAAACTTCTGAAAAGTTCTCTATTGCTTTTAATATCTTTTTAGTGTCTGAGATTGGAGTTGTACAATAAATATTCAGATCATCTGCAAACGCTGCCATTGATATTTTTGTTCTGTAAACTATAGGGGCATTGTGGTATATATTCTGTTTAATGTATAGGAATAAAGGTTCAACATATATATTAAATAATAAAGGAGACAGAGGACAACCCTGATGTGTTCCATTTCTGATTGGTATTCTTTTAGAAGAATTGCTGTTTATATAGAGTGTGGTATAAGGATTACTATATAGAATTTTTAGCACTTCAACAAACTCAGGAGATATATTAAAATATGGTAAAATTTCAAACAAAAAGTTTATATCAACCCTATCAAAAGCTTTCTGCGCATCAATCATAAGTGCATACATGTTAAGGTTCTTCTGTTTAGCATAAGCTATTAAGGTATGTAGTGTAAGTGTATTATCACTAGTTTGTCTATTTGCCATAAAGCCAGCCTGTTCACTAGACACGATATGATTCATTACTTTTTTTTAATCTATTAGCTATAATAGACATTAAAATTTTCATATCTACATTTATTAATGAAGTTGGTCTATAATTATCTGGGTTTTGAGAATCAGAGTTAGGTTTGAGTATGAAAATTGCTTTTGAAGCATTAAGATGGGGATCATTAATTTTATTCTTAATTATATAATTAAAGACAAGTGAGAGTATTTTGCCAAAGATATTGTCAAATTTCTTAAAGAATTCCACCATCATACTGTCCGGACCTGGTGACTTGTGCGATTTCATATATTGAATTGTATATATCACTTCTTCTTCAGATATCAGTATAATCAAATCACTTTGAATACTGTCTTCTATTTTCGGAAATGTAATAGTTTATAAAAATTCCTTACTAGTTCTATGGGGGGATAAGTCACTATGCTCACCATATATATTAGTATATATCTGCTCAAAGACATTTATGATATCTTCAGTTTTGAAATAAGTTGTGTTTCTAAAATGTATTTCCGAAATTTGTACTGCTGTTCTCGATTGCTTAATTATCCTGGCTAATGCCCTTGATGGTGTTTGCACATGATTGGCATACCTCACTAACATTCTATGTTCCTAAAACGTCAAATTACAATTTTGTATTAGGAAGAGATCTTTTTGAAATTCAAGTAGTTCCACCTCTGTTTTTTTTTTCAAAATAGGTTTATTGTTTTAACATACAAGAGAAATATCATAACAATTTAATACAAGTAATTAAAAATAGATATGATTATAACATTCAACAAAACAACTAAAGTATTTACAAAGACATCCACTACAATCAGATCAATTAATTAAACTAAAATACCATGCTATTGAAATTAGGATTTTTTTAACAAATTTTGTAAATTATCCCATACAATGTAATACGATGTTTTTCTAGTTGTTCTTGACCTAATTGTGTTTATTTCCATATGGCACACTATATTCATAACATTTTTAAATTCATTGAACGAAGGAGGTGTATCTGAAATCCAGTTTCTGGTTATTATTTTCCTAGCCACTGCTAGAATAGACCATAACAAGGGAAGCTTAACCTTTTTAACACTTTGAGGTACAGGTGTGTTGAATAATATAAGAGATTTAGAAATAATGAAATTATCTGTAAAAGAGCCTGCAAAAATTCATTAATTGACTTCCAGTATTCTTTCAATTTTATACAGTCATAAAACATATGAGCCCAGTCAGCATTAATTTCTACATTACATCTCTTACATAGATTATCTTTATTATTTATTTTATTCATCATCAAAGGTGTATAAAAAGATCTATGTAAAAATTTCCATGTATAAAGTCTCCAGACAATGGAAGATGTAGTTCTATAGGCAGATTCCAATATATATTGTTTATCTTGTTGATTTGGTGGGTCCCCATTAATAGAAGTGAAATAATTCCAGTATGTATCTACACTGTAAAAAGTTTCTTGTCTGATAATTTTATGTATGTATGAAAGTTTACCTTTATCAGAAACTTTATGTTGTAAATTTAATATCAAGTAATCAATCAGTGTTGGAATAGATTATTTAACTGTTATAGACATTAGATCTATTTTATCAATGAGATGTCTAAAGGTCTGAACCTCTAACCAGCAAATTTCTCTTAGATCAAATTCTTGTTTTAAGAAATCTAGATTTTTAACTTTATTATCAGATATCAACTGATACCAGTACTTTAGATCATTATCTATAGCTAAATGAGTTCCTTCAGAAGTAGATGACAAAAGCATACCCTGAGTATACATTATAGGGAATATAATAAAATTCCATTCCCTATACTTAGGGTGCATGAATATAAAGTTACGATAGCTAATAATAATATTTAATGGGTAACAAACCACATGTTTAGGTGTAATAGGTGAAGTACAAAATTCCTTTAGTAACCATAACATGGAGTTATTTACAATCATATTTTTATGTGTTAAGGAGATTTTCATGAAGTGCATACTAATTAGCTCCCAATAATCTTTCCATTTTGACATATGATTGATCTATTAATAAAGTAATAACTTTTACAATAGAAGAGATAGTATATAAATTAAAGTCTGGAAAAGAAATACCCCTTGAGACCAGCTATTAGTATGTTTCTTTAATGCAATCCTAGGTCTATTAGGTGCCCATAGGAAATTTAACATTAGTGTATTCAGTTTCTTGATAATTATTTTTGTAGGTGGAAGTATTATTGATTGTATTAAGTATAAAATCTTGGGGAATATTATCATTTTAATAATTGTAAGTCTCTCCTCCATAGTAAAAAACATATTATTCCAGGTATTAAAAAGATTTTGTATATTAAGAAAACAGGTATTATAATTATTATATATAATAGATTTAATATCTTTAGAAAGTATTATACCTAAATAAGTTATCTGACCTGAATTTGGTAAATATTTAGTAAAATCACTAATGAGAATATTTTTTCGTGTATATATAGGTAGTATTTTATTTTTTTCTTCATTGAATATTAAACCAGAAATACTTTTAAAATTCATCATTTTATCAAATAGAGACTGCATAGAAGAATTAGATCCTGCTGATGTAATTAGAACATCATCTGCAAAAAGTTGAATTTTGGATGTTGTATTTTCATCTATTTCAAAACCCTCTATGTCAGTACTGTTTCTGATCAAATTAGCCCAAGGCTCCATTACTAAAGTGAATAATAGTGGAGAAAGTGGACATCCTTGTTTTGTACCTTTAAAAATGGGTATTTTTGTGAAACATATGTTCCTACCTTAATATAAGCCAATGTTCCTTTGTATAAATGCTCAATTAGATTTACAAATGCATCTGAGAAGTTTGTGCACTTCAGTAAGGTAAACAGATAGTCCCAACTTACTGAATCAAATGCTGAACTTATATCAAGACTAATAAGTGTTAAATCTTTCTTTTTCCTATTTGCAAAATCAATTAATGTTAAAGTTCTTCTTATATTATCAAAAGTATTTCTGTTTACAATGAAGCCTGTCTGATCTATATCTATAATGCCGGGGATGATTGTCTTCAATCTATCAGCAAAAATACTCATAAACATTTTATAATCAACATTAAGTAATGAGATGGGCGATATGAAGTACATCTAGTTGGATCTTTATTAGGTTTTAAAATTTCTTGAAATAAATGTATATTGCCAAGATGGGGGGGTTATTAACTCAGTTTGGGCCAAAATAAAAACCTTATGTATTAATGAATATGTACTTTTAGAAAGGATTTTATATATCTCTGGTATAACACCATCATTACCCGGTGCTTTGTTTGATTTAAGCTTATTTATTTGTGTAATAACCTCTGTATATGAAATACTTTTGTCCAATAGTTTAATCTGTTGTTTATTAAGCTTTTTATTCATGTTTGTGGTTATAAACTCCTTTATTTTATCTTTAGGTTCCATGTTAATGTTATTATGGTTAATTTTGTGAAAGTGATTTCTAAATTCATCTAGTATTTCTGGTATACTAGAAACATTCTTCTTTTCCTTAGAGAAAAGATTTCTTTGATATGGTTTTGTTTATTCAACCTTTTGTTTTATTTTTAAGTCTATGTAAGTATTTGGGGCTTATTGAATAAGACAAAAACTTGTATTTCTCTAAAGTTATTTTAACTTTATGAGTTAAAATTTCTTTGTATTTCTCATTTAGTTTGTTTATTTCTTCAATAACTTTCTTGTCTATAATATTTTCTTTATTATTATGTTTATAAGAGTCTAATTTACTTTGAATATCTAACAATTCCTTATCCCAAGATTTCCTTTTATTATTATACCATCTGAAACTTTGTCCATATAGATATGATTTTAAGGCATCCCAAACATAGACAATGGAGACTTCAGGAGTATTATTTATGTCTAAAAAATGTTTTACTTCTGAAAGTATATATTCTTTATAGTCTTTTAGTTGAGTTAAGTATGCTGGTATCCTTTTGATCTGAACATTATGAGTATTTTTTATCATGAATTCAAAAACAATTGAATTATGATCAGATATAGGACATGAAATGATTTTGGAATTAATTAAATCTGCTACCATCTGGTTAGAAATAAAGACCCTATCTATTTTTGAATAAGTTTTGTATCTGTTAGAAAAAAAAATGTATGGTAATGATTTTGAATCTATCTGATTATTAATATCATTCAAATGATAAGAATTAGCAAAATCATTTAAATGCTTTGCATTAGATGTAATTCTTCTTTTTCCTATAGTGGTAGTATCACTTTCATGTAGTATACAATTAAAGTCACCAGCTAAAATAATATCTCCTATAGAGAATGATATGATCTTATCAAGATGATGTTTCACTGTATTAATACCAATTCCAGGTATCCAATATACATTAATTAAAGTGTAAGTCTTCCCATTAATTTGTATTGTAACCATACAAAACATTCCTTTGTCATCCTGATAAGACTTAATGGTTTTAGGAATGGGCATACTTTTATTCCATAAAATAGCCACTCCTCTTTTTTTCTGAGTGCGCTCTGAACTAACCAATACTGTATATTTGTTTGTGGCTAGTTTATCAATATCTTTTTTCAAGAGATGGGTTTCTTGCAGGAAGACTAAGTTGGCCTTATGTAAATTAATGTATCTTATTAGGCTTGCCCTTTTACACGGATTATTGAATCCATTAATGTTTAAAGAAATTCCTTTTAAAGATGTCATTTGGCATTTTTAAAACTTAAGAATCGTATGATCAAAATAACAAATAACAACATAAGTAATGTTACATCTCCTCCTTTAGGTGTACCTTTAAATATAGCTGTATTTATTGAATCTCTTATGGGATTTTGTATAGGATTCAATTTTGTTTGTAGTGACAATGAGTGTACAAAATATATTGTGGATGTCAAAACTATATACATATAACAATGAACAAGTGAAAATAATGTAAGGATTAAACCTTGCATCCAGCCTGGAGTTAAAAACTCTAACTTAGAGTAGTATTTACCACTCAAGTTAACCCCCTACCCTAAGCAGCAGTACCTCAGCTACCACCTTATCAATTTAATACTGGTTATATTTAACTTAAATTAACAGCTTTCAATTAAATTATCTAGCAAGACAAGACTACACATTTGATAAAACAGCATCATATAAACTAAAATAAACTTTTTTTTAAAAAAAAAATATTCATACTACTATATACATCTATGTAATATAATACACTTGTATTCAAATAGCATTCAAATAATCTTGATATTAGGAACCAAGAGGAGAGAGAGAAATAAAAGACGTGAAAGAGGGAGAGAGAGAGAGAGAGAGAAAAAAAAGGAAGGCATATTTACATATTAATTTATTTAAAGTATGTAAAAATAAGTTCTAACATTCATTTAAATCAAA
This sequence comes from Protopterus annectens, assembly GCF_019279795.1. NCBI lineage: Eukaryota > Metazoa > Chordata > Ceratodontiformes > Protopteridae > Protopterus > Protopterus annectens. The sequence continues at coordinate 483,027,910 of NC_056747.1, read as the reverse complement.
AACTTTGGCTAATATGGTTCAGACATTACATATATTAAGATGCATCTATTTTCTGTCATGTAAATGCAGTCAACAGCTTCCAAAAAAAAACCTTGAATTGCTTGTATATGAGCATTTTACTCATACTCATTATTGTCAATAGAATAAAATATTATATTTATAGAAATTGTTACAAATCATACTGCATAGTTATGCAAATTATCAGAAACACTTGCATTATTGTAAAAAAAGCCATCTGTATTTTGTATGTTTATACCACTGCTTTAAAATATATCACATGACAATTTCTTCCAGAATAGAGTTATAAAGTTATTTATGCTTGTCAATCAGATGAATTAAATGAGTTATAGTAATGTATATGTTTGGAACATAAGTTTTTAACACAGATTAGTATGCTGCAGTCAAGTAGATTTTCAAAAACACTTGAATAAATGTTTCATTTTCTATGCCTTCTAAAATAAGACATTTACTTACTACAAGAAACTGCATCATTTAAAATCATTATAACTGACATATTTTATGAATTATAACATAGATATTTAAGTAATTATATAAAATAACTCACATTTAAATGTTAAAGAGTTCATTTTTCTTCACATAGTCGCAGTTGCATCAGTTCTACTTCCTGGTAGAGTGTTCTTCCTGAATCTGTGATGTGTCAGTGTGATATCTGGGTCAAAGGTCAGATTGACTGCTTTCAGCTTCTCTGTGAGAATTCTGAGAGTTGAAGCTTTTAAAACAACTCGAGGACACTGTTCATGAGGTAGCCCACATCCCAGATTGTCTCCCTTAACATTTTGGCGGGAAACTTGTTAAAACTAGTGACAAACATTCATTTAGCAGTGTAAATGCATCTAAACATGACAAAACCTTCGCGATGTATTTTACAGGTTATTACAGCCTCTATGTAAGTGAAATTAAGCCCAAAGTTATTAATAAGTAATAAAACTCAATATTTTTGTCCCAACTCAATTTTTATGCAAATCTTATTATTTACTGTGTCTATATGATCAAAAGCATTTCTATATATTAATATGAAAAAAATAAAGAGAAAGAATAAAGAAAAGAAAAGAGAGTAGAAAATAAAAGAGTGTAAAGCAGAGATAAAAATGTAAGAGAAAGCTATAAGAAGTATATACAATGGAATATTACTTACTGTTTATATTAATAGAGTTAAAAATAAAACATATTATTTACTATTATTTAGTTCTAATTATTATTAGTTAAAGCATGACAGATTATTTACAAACAAGCATAAGCAGTATAATCAAGAAAGTATAGTTAGGAATAGCATTTGAAGAACATATAAACTTTTACAAGGAATAAATATGTTATTATTCCATTTATCATATTTTCATTACTCTTCTCTCCTGCCCTCCCCACCCTTTACCCACTACATAATCTAAATAGAATGTCATTGTTTAAACAAAGAAAAGAAGAAAAGGAGAAAAAAGAAAAAAATGTATCAAATTACTGACCTTACTTCTTTTTCAGAAAGAGAAACAAATTGAATAATAGCTTGTTATTAGTTCCTCAGATATTTTGACTGGTTATGAATCAAAACATTTCTTTGCACACAGAGAATAACTTTGATTAAATCTTTTCAGAATATTTGTGGCTTTCTGGAAATGCAGGAACTATATTTAAAAGATTAATAATGAAGTAAAATGATGAGAGAAAAAAGAAAAAAACATAGAACAAATAATTTGTTTTTTAGTCTCTTCTTCTTCTCTGAAGTCTTCCACGAAGTTTCAGTTGCCAGTCTCTTTAATGAAGGACTAGCCCATTCCATTTCCTCTATTTTATCCAAAATCTTATTTTTTTGATAAACAGTAAAGCAGAGTCTAGGTCATCAAAATTTTAGGACCATCAGGAAGGAAGATTTTTAGCTTGGCAGGAAACAGAAGGTATGTTTTAAACTGTGCTTTTTTAAGCTCCCTTATTAGTGGCAGAAAAACTTTTCTTTTAGCTATCACCAAGGAAGAATAGTCATTGTCAAAACGCACAGTTGTCTCATTAATCTTAACAGGAGCTTTAGCCCAAGCAGATTTAAGAACCATCTCTTTATCAAAAGATGATAGAAATCTAACTATAACTGATCTAGGATAGTTTTTGTTAGAGTTAGTATTAGCTATAGATCTATGTGCTCTTTCGATACCAAAAGAGAATGCTTCTGGTAAGTCTAAAGTTTTAGGGAGCCATGTTGTTAAAAAAGAAGTAATATTATTACCTTCAATATTTTCTGGCAGTCCAAAAATCCTGATGTTATTGCGCCTAGATCTATTTTCCAGGTTATCCAGCTTTGTTTGTAAATGTGTATTTTGTTTCAGCAGAAACTCAATGTTGATTTCCTCTTCTTGGATTCTATTTTCCATATCATTCACAGCTTCTTCTATGCCTGTCATCTGGATCTTCTGTTGTTGCAGGTCTATATGTAACAAGTCTATTTGTTTTGTAATTTTTTCTATGAAGGTATCAATTTTAGTATCCATTTTATCCATCTTAGCAGTAAGTTGCTGGATTATAGTTATCAGAGACTGAAGTTCTTTCTTGATGCTGGAGTCTTGAGAATTTGTCTTACTGGAACTCATTTCAGACTGATAAACTGACAGGAAAATTTCCAAAGTGATTTCTGACAGGAATATTGTTAAAATTTCCTTTCTTTTTTAGATATAGTTCAAGAACTATATAAAACAAACATATTTAGAAAGAAAATTACTTCAAAAATTAATTTTTTAAGTAATTAATTCCTATCAGTGTAATGAAATTGGTGGAGCTGAAGAAATCTGCTGCTATCCTGTGTTCATCCTTGGCCACGCCCCCTCGTTCCACCTCTGTTTGAGTATTAAAGTTTTGCATCAATTCTTGATCAAGTGTCTTAATTTTAGCTTCTAGTTTTTGAATATCTCTATTTTGTATTTTTTATAGTATGAAGCTTTTTGCAAAAAGATCCCTCTTATTTGTGCTTTAACTTTCGCCCAATCAATGTCAGGTACATTTTGTTGTTTCTTTAATCTATCTAATAATTCTTTAAGATGACCTGTAATTTCCTGCACTATTTCTTCCTTATTCAACAAATTTGGGTTAAGAGACCAGTTAAAACCTCTTTGCCGCTGGGCCTTCATTGGATCTTTAGCAAAACTTAATGAAATTTTTGAATGATCTGACGTGTATCATGCATGTGTAACAACTAAGGGTCCCAGGTTAACCATTATTCTTGAAATAAAAAATAAATCTATTCTGGACCACATTTTATGACACGGGGAATAAAAAGTATAATTATTTATACTATTACCAGTATTTAAATACTGAATAGGATCATATAGTTGAAAGTCTTCCTTCACATCACTTAATACTGATACCACTTGTTTATTAAATGCTCTTTGTGGACAAGATCTATCCAACTTTGGATTCTGATAGGAATTCCAGTCTCCTCCAATAATTATATAGTACATATCATATTGTGTCAAAATTGGATATAATGATGTTATGAATAGATGCTGGTCATTACAGGGTGCGTAAACATTTAACAATAAGATTGGTTTTATCAAACTGGGTAGCTAAGAGAACAACAAAACACCATCTTCCATCTTTATCCGCCTTAGAGTCTAAAATCTTTCCCTTATATTTGTTTTTAATAATTCAAAAATAATAATTCTGAAAAAGAGAACTGTGGTACCTATAAGCCAACACATAAAAAACTAATTTATGACAGTTGTTTTACATATTCCATGAAGCTAGTCTTGCCTTTGCAACACTCTACTATTTTTGTCTTCGAGCTACTGCAGCATGTATATATAACAGCTCTCACCTGCTTGCTTGCCTGTATAGTCTATCTTAAAATTTTCTCCTTCAGAATTTGGCTGCCAAAATGTTTACAAAAATATTACATTAAAACAATTAAAGTAATTAAACAAATCAGACATAGCAGGATCAAATCTATTAAATGCATTTTAGAAACTATTTATTCTTTTATTTATTGACTGATATTTGACAGGAACAATAAAAAAAATTTTCAGTAGTAGCCCAGGGATAAATCCTCCAGTACAAAAATATAACTTACAATTAATGATTACATTTTTTGAGAGTTCTAATATGATACAGAGTCATGAAAGATAACTGTACAAAGTAGAAAAGAAAGAAAGATGTATTATGTAATGCTGTACAATATAGTTTTAAAACAACAATGCAATATGATGTAATTTTGTGATAACACCTTATAATACAGAAACAACAGAGCTAGGAGGAACAAAGTAGAAGGCGTATAACACATGTGGTTACAAATGAAGGAAGTACTCATTACAATATACAAACCGCTGAAAAACAGCTGACATGCAGGTTGGTAGGCTGACAGTAAGAAAAGAGGTTGGGATGTGAGAAAGGTAAGAAAAGAGAAAGTGCAGGAAAGAAGTGAAAAATACTGTGAAGGGGAAAATGAGAAAAAAACAAGAGTAAATGTAGGTTACAGACAATGTTACAGGAGAGCGGAAGAGGAGAATGAAGGATGACAGAGTGCATAAGGATGTCTTGTGAAAAAAATACTGAGGTGAAAAGATGGAAATGAAAAGCTGAATTCACATGATGAACTTTATTACCTTATTTATACCATTCGGTTTTAAAGAATAAGAGGGCACAGTGGTGCAGTACTTAGAGTTGTTGCCTCACAGCAAGAGGTTCTTCAATTTGACTGCCATCTGGAGTGCCTTCTGTGCAGAGTCTGCATGTCCTCCCTGTGGTCGAGTGAGTTTTATAGACATGCAGTGTGTGTGTGTGTGTGTGTGTGTGTGTGTGTGTGTGTGTGTGTGTGTGTGTGTGTGTGTGTGTGTGTGTGTGTGTGTGTGTGTGCCTTCTGTGAAGGTTGGTTGCCGGGCTGACAACTCGGCACCGTAAAGAAACCCACTGCCAAATAAATTTGCAGACCGGTGATCCGCTGTGGCAACCCCTAATGAGAAAAGCCAAAAGACAGTACTTTTTGTTTTAAAGAATAAAGTTTTTTTTTTTTTTTTTTTTTTGAGACTAAGGCAATTCAACAGCCTCTGATAGTAAAAAATAAGATGTTGTGGTGTCATGTAAAACATCTAAAGTTAGAAGTTTGGGATGGTTTGCATAACACAGCTTTAAACTCCTTTTTAATACAGGAAAAATACATTTGTAAGCATAATGATTTTCTTTAATTTAGAGTTGACAGCTGTCCGTGAAACCTCTCTGATGTTCTGACAAAGGGCTAAGGACACTCAAGAACTACATATCCCATCAGTGTCACTGAGAAAGCAGCTGCTTTCTAAATGAATAGCACCAGGGTAAAAGGTTTTCTCTTCTGTTATCATTACGTACTTCTAATGTTCTATACTTGAAAACTGGAAACTTGGTAATGAAACGCCTCTGGCATCTAGCATTTTTATGAGAAACACCATCAGTTTTCAATACATAATCAAAATGGGAGACAGAAGGCTGAGCAGTTTTCTTTACCTGAGATTTGTAGTAACAGATGTGACATATCTGCTGTGTCCTAAAGTAGCCAGCACTGGGATCATCGCTATTATCATTTTGGGATGGAGTGCAAAGAATAGGATGTGCTACAGTAGAATTTTCCACTAAAGTTGAAGTATGTCAGATGGAAAAGTTCAAAGGACAGAACAGTGATTCTTTGTTTCATGTATTTTAAACTAGAAGTGCATGGCATCCACTAGTGTCAGGTAGTGTAGCATTTGATCTTTGGAGCACCACTGTTATTATTATTATTATTATTGTTAATAATAATAATAATAATAATAATAATAATAATAATACATTCTAGATGTGCACAAAGCTCATGGAAACAGAACATAAAACGGCAAACTTTTTTTTTTACTTTACCATAAATATTACCAATTAACAAAAACTGCAATTCAAAGAATAGTTTCCTTTATCTGAGGCACTGTGAACAGGAGTAAGATTACAATGCACATTCAAAATACATAGTGTGATTGCAGATGTGAGCAGTGTGGGCAGATGTCACCTTCATTAGTCTTTCAGCCACTTGGGGAAAATTGTAGATCTTTGGAATTACATCCAGTCCTTCTATATAAATGAAAAGAGAGACCATCAGATATTGCAAACTGCAACAAACATATTTTCCTAATAATAAAGACAAAAGAAACCGTAAAAAAACAGATCTCTATAAAAGTAGGTTAATATGCTTGACATGTGAGGCAATCCATCATTCTTTTGATCCACTTATCCTAGCACATATTGTGGTAGGAGAATGCTGAACAGAATGATCAGCCATCTCTATCTTTAGCAAATCGCCAACTCATTTTGTGGAACCTCCAAGTGTTTCCAGTGAGCCATACCTGGTACAGTCCCGCAGGAGGTACATAATGACCAAATCACAATATACCCAGACCATGTCAGCTGATGTATCTCAGCCTGATGGAGTAGTGGTGCTGTTCCAGGACCTTGCTACATTGCTGAGTCTGTCACACAGAAAGAACTTATCTCCCTAGTGAATAAATGTAATTTCTGGCACCTTTGATTTCATCTTCTTGCTCACTTTATAACACTTGTCTCTAAAGCCGAGGATGGAGACACAGAAAAAAAAATAAGTCAACAGCTATCTTGTAAGAGTCAGATTTCTACCCCTCCCCACATGACTACAGTTCCTGTAGTTGTGCTTCCACTGTTCCCACCCACTACTCCTTCTCCCTCTCCCCTATACTGCTGGTGCAGAACAAGAAGAGTGGTAATTAGGCAGGACAATAGGGACAACTGCCCCAGGTGTATGCTGTTAGTGGACATGATTATAAGGTGGTGACAGCATGAGTGTAGTGCCTGCATTGATTCGTAAAGTACAAGGGTACTGAGGCACCATAAATCAATCCTGATACTGCTTTCTGTGGTCACAGCAGATGAAGCTCAAAGACAGTATGAGTGTGTGGTATTAACTGTAACTATAGTTACAGGACTACAGGAGCTACTTATTGTTTTGTTTTTGCTTTTTTATGGTCATTAGCTTCAGAAGAATTGTGCTACTCAACTTTGAGTTAAAATATTTGTCAGTTTGAGGAGCTGCACTGAGTGCCAGATAATGTAGTTACAGTTCTGAAAACAAGACCGCAAATTATTAAACTCTCACCTGTGGCTATCCCAACACCTGCACATGGCAATTAACTCTACTGGAAATCAGAAACGTTACCTCTAATTTGGTAGTGTTGATTTCCATCCCAGGTGTATCACACTCAACAGCAAACTACTCTAGTGCATGATGGAAATCACAGTCACTTAAAGCTAAATGGACAAACGGATGTGCAGACAACAAAGTTGCAACCATCATATTCAAAACTTGATATTTTACAGACCTTTGCTTCTCCTTGACATCATGTCCATGAAAGTTGTAAGTGCTAGTATAGACAGGATAAACCCTGGGTAGAGTCATCTGCACACTGTTTGGCTTAATAGAGGGGATCATACAACTCTCATTTCTTAAATGCAGGCACCAGAGAGTATACACCAGTTGTCCTTATAGCATATACCTCTTCAGCATCTCTCACACACAACTTTTGAGTGAATGAAGGAACATTCAATTCTCTAGGTCCAGAAGACACATGTAGATAGTTCTGGTAAACGTCCATGATATCTTCAATATCATTGCAGGTTCAGAGATCTGATACACTGTTCAAAGAACAGAATATAATCCACATTTGCTTCTCTTGAAACACATGCATTTCTGCTGGTTCATATACCCTTTCTAGCACCTTGGCATAGGTTTTAGAAGCATGAATCCTCTATAACAGGAAGACAGCCCCCTCTCCCTCTTTTTAAAAGAGGAGACTATTACCCCAGATTGTAGTACTATTCCACCCTTCCAACAACAATGAAGAGGAGTATTAGCTTCAAAACCTTATCAAAGCAATGTCTGGTACCTTCAAAATTTTCAGCCAGATCCTAACTTCCATCAGCACTGTCACAGAAAGACAGTTTAATCCTCACAATAGTCTCATCTATGGAAATTGATCAAATCTCACCATTTACTTCTATGATTTTCATTCTGGGGAGGGCATGTGTATTGGACTTGGACTTCCTCAGACTATTTCATCAATTTCTTGAGAAGGTCTCCACTTAATTCCTATGTTTCTCTACCCTTGCTGGGAACATCCTAAACAAAATCCCAGCTCTCTCCTGAGTTAACAGATTGTTTGAAGCAACGTCTTTCAGGTTGACCCAAACACACTTTCTACAGTAGTTCCAGAATCCTCCAACACATGAATCTTAACTTAGGTGATTGCTAAAACTGTTGCCCTACATTGTCAGTACCAGTTAGTCAGACTTGAAGATCCTCCCTGTGTTAACACTGCAAGGAAGACTTCTTTATGAAAGTTTACCTCCTTGCTGGTGTCCACTAGAGGATCTTAGATTTACTGCCATGACAAATATCACCCATTTTTTTTCTGCTGCTGCTTCAGAACAGTCTGTTCAGACTCCTTGTCCCTGATAATCCAAAATATATAACAGATGCTCTTCCTGAGCTCATATTATACACAAGCATTTCCCGGGACAGTACATATTTGGACTTTGAGGATCTATCCAGTTACCATCCTAGCTATCTAACTCAAATCATCACCAACTGATGACCAAGAAACAGCACCGAAGTTCTCTAGGACTGAATGCCCCAAAATACTGCTTTTGATCTAAGGACACTACCACAAAGTAAATATATACCTCCATCCCAAGGTGCTATAATACCAAGCATATTTATGAGCTTCCTTCTGTTCAAACTCAATATTTATCATGGAAAATGCTTGGCAATCACAAAATTCTAAAAACAATTCATCTCTCAAGATTCAGATCAGGTAAGCCATTCCACCCTAGGTTAACATTATGGGTATCACCAGCATTCACCTTAAAAGCACCAAATTGTGTGTGTAGAACAACAGACTCCATAGGTGAAACCTTACTTTGCACAATAATCAGTCTCTAACAAGGCCGAATATTCTAAGAAACATGTATACATATTTGCATAGTCAACAGACATAGCTTTCATTTTTACAACTCATAGACAGATTAAAGTGACCGTCTCATTTACTAGCATGAATTCCAACTGAGTAGCATCCATCTGGGAATTCATGATTATTCAAGCACCTTCTCATGGCTTGTCCTAAGGATCAGTTCTAGAACTGGAGATGGAGAATGTCTAATCAAGAAGTCTAGTGCTAGAATCAGTGCTGATTACAGAAGTCAGACAAACTAAATTGAACTAGTATTTTGCAACTTCTCAAACAGATGACAGAAGTTCCATCCTCTCCTTCCCCAGCCCAAAAAATCCATTGCTCTGGTACACCTTAAACCAACTGCTCTAGCCTGCCACTTGACTGATTCTGCTGCCAGCCATCACTTTTTTCAGTCTATCCCTCAGTTTCCTTTCACATGGGTTGAAACTCAAATCTCTGAAAAATAAATTGTGAGAACAAGAAAGAAACTGTGATTTTCAAAACTTGCAGCTAAACCACGAAAGTGTTTCTGTAGGGGAATTCCATGTCTTGCAGCTTCTGATGTAGAGCGCTGTGCGTTTCACACCCAAACTCCTTTTATATACTAACTACAAGAATGCAGTACCCCAGAAAAATGGGGATACTCTGAAGTACTGCAGTTGTACTGCCACTAACCTGTGGATCACAGTTATAGTCCACACATTTTCACCAAGCATCTGTGGCTTTGATTAAATTAGTTTGCCCAAACCTATAATACTTGCTACATGAAGCATTTAGGCATGAATGATGAATGTAATGCACAAGATTACTGACATGACTTCCACAAGGATGTGCTTTAGAGGTGCGCAGTGTACCAGTGTTTTGTAATCACTCTCAGTTAAAAACTAGGACACATATGGATGCTTTGATTAAAATACTTGCTGCAGTCTGCCTCTGGGCCTTAAAGGGCTCATGTAATGAAACTAAGCTGTGCATGTCATGTACAGGGAGGGATAAAAGATGCTAATCCCCAAGAAATTTTAAGTGTAAAAAACTCACCATCAAGCAGAAATATGGATAGTACATTTAATCTCTGAGTCTTTTAAGCAATTCTGCAACTGCCTGAAGTGTACTATACTGCATTTTAACATTTGCAGTCCTTTATAAATTATAAACACACATTTACAAGCCATCAGATAAGGATTTCAATATATATTACAACCATGGAAAATAGAAGGATGGCAATGACACATTTACAAAGGGAGAAAATGGTTGATTTCTTGCCATCAAGGTGGACATTTCTTAGGTGAACAAAAAATATGACTGCACAGTCAAATATGAAAAAAGCATAGGCAGTAAAACAAAAGATGATAAAAATCTGTAGTGCTTTTTCCACTATCTTCTTAAGAAATATCACAGTCTTATACAACTATGTCATAAAGCTAAAGAAAGGAGAAATACAACTGTGCAATGTAATATAAAAAGACAGCAGAACAGCAGGGGATAAAACAACTTTAGTGCATTTATACTACTTGCCTATAAAACAGAACAGCATTTTATCCAACCATGTCAAACAAATAAGAAAAGTAGAAGAGCACGAGCAGAGATATTTTCCAGACAGTGAGTCTTAATGATTTTTCCAGAGGTAAAAAAATATATATCTATATATTTTCTTTCACTTTTTAATCTATCTATATTTTATATATCTACACACACACACACACACACACACACACACACACACACACACACACACACACATGCACATATGTGCATCAGGACCATATGTCAAGTATTCACAATTAGTTCAACATCTGGCAAAGAATCATGTGGCAACCAGTTAAATAATTTATACCAGGCAGGTAACTCAGGCTTGGAAAAAGTGCACAATGAGCTCTTCCATAGAACGTTTTGTGAGCAGAATCAGTCTTGCTTATCCATTCAGTCTTGTTTTAGAAATGCACATGGTGATGAAGTTAATCTTTAATGAAATGTTTTTGGAATACTGACACCATTTCCAGGAAATTCAACAGCATACACTTTCAGCAGATGAAGCTGTACCAAATACATGTGATTGATCTCTTTTTTGTTTGATAAAGCCATGGATATTTTTCTCTGGAATTAAGACAGGTCTCCATATACATATTGCAAGAAAGTTTAAATATGAAACTAACAGCTCTTACAGCAAAAGAAGCTAGACAATATGGGTAGAGTTTGAGCTACACAGTAACAGGTGATGAATGAAAAAAAGATCCAAAATGCAAAACAGTGATGCAAAATCTGACAGCATGTGTTGCCTATTGAGAAAAGGTAGATGTATGCAAGTCTACACAAAATTCTAATGTGGCAATAATGGCATAAAGAGATGTCCACATTTTATCACATGAGGAGATGATGGACTTGAAGATGACAATGAAGTGCAAGTTAATGTTCAGTTCAGTACAGCAGTACAATAAGGTGAGCAGTTTATTAAAAATGGTGCTCCAAATATAGCTATCAGAAGAAGATAGGAGGTAATGTGACCAGTTTTAAGGTCACAGATGTGTCTTAGCTAGAGTATACAACCCTGTATTACTGTCCCACACTTAAAAAAACACCTTTTGAAGAAATTTTAACAATGGCCTACATACATATATCAGAACAGCTACATGTTCAAGGATAGTTTAGAGGTTTATTTATTTTCCTGTCTCTCTAGGTGTCTATCCATCATTCTGTGAATTAGGCTTCATGAGCCTTTGTCAGTAAAAGTCTACTTAGCGTAAGAAAAAAATATATGTAGAATAAAAGTCAAATTGCTGTAAAACAGTTAGATTCTAACTTATCAATAGAGAAAGTATAGGAACTTAAATCAATTCCCTACATAATTAGGTCACCATTATGTGCTTCTAGATAAAAGTTATGATTACTGCTGCAGTAGTCTTTGCTATGTGGGCTATACCTTGTGAAGATGAAACAGCTGGCCAGCTTCCAAGCTTAAGGGCACCCTCCACATGCCTAGGCTGTTGACAGCTTGAGTAGAGCTGTAGAAAATCAACAGTCTGAGCACTAAGCCTTTCAGAGCTTTCATGCCAACTGAAAGAAGGAGATTAACGCTCTAAATATGATGATGCTAGGAAAGTAAAATCTAATGTCCACACCCTGGCAATAAAAAATAAAAACATATTAAAAAAATGATGAGGGATGGGAAAGGCTGCTGTAGCAGTGATCTTTCAAACAACTACTTTTATGTTAAGTCTACTTACACACTGTAGTATGTTTGTCATCTGAACACTACTGCAGTAGCCTTAGGTATATACATTAAATACCATAGCTTATAATGAAAGTAAGAATGGATGTGGGCCCTGGAGAATGTTCCTAGCAAATTCTGCTCTAGACCTGGAAAAAGAAGCTAGTTGGCACTGTTTTGTAAAATTATATACAGAGGATCAATTTGCTGCCTGTAAAATACTTCTGGACTCCATACCCCTTTTCGAAAAGCCACAGATGAAGCCAATGCCATACTAGAATGTACCTTGAACCTACATGAAATTGACTTGCTAAGTTGGGAATAACAAAAGGAGATAGCATGGGACAACCATTTGGAAATAGGCTACTGGGATGTAAGTTGTCCTTTTTTTCTTACCTACATAAGAAATGAATAAATGATCAGAATTTCTGAAAATTTTAGGACTATCAAGATAGTATCATGCCTGTCTGTGGATGTTCAGACTATGAAGAATCTTTTTGCTCTCAGTTTTGAGGTTCTGAGAAAAAGGAAACTGAAACCTGAGATAAGATTTATACACCATTACAGCTTTGCACTCAAACACTCTTCTTGCAGAAGTCAGGCAATAAGCACAAATGTTAAGAACCCCAAATCAGCCCTGAATCATCTGGTTCAAATGAAGCAATAGTTTTTCCAAAACAAAATTAAGATCCAAGGAGGTACAATCATACTGAAATAGCTGACAAAATGAACTTTGACAGCAGATAGCAACTCATACAAATATAGAACTAGATAAATACAAGTCTCAATGGGGTCCTGATTATCATTCTTGCATTTACTAATATTTGATTTCCTAACTGTAGGTTTCTTTGCCTCCTTTAATACCTGCTGCACATTCTCAGGAAATTGATGTCTAAAAGGTATTCAAACTCTGTTATCCAATATGTTGAAGCTACTTCCTCTGTCCTGTGCGAGTAGGTCCAGACTATGCAGAAGCTTGGTAAATGCCCTTGGCCATTTCCAAAAGAAGGGAGAAGCTCTGTTGTCTGGGCCAGAAAACAGTCACCACAGTGATCTTCAGCTAGACCTTCTGACTCTTCATAAAGATCCTGAATATCATGGAAAGGCACACAGGAGCATTCCTTTCCAAGGAAATCAGAATGCCTCTGTTTTTCAGGCCTACTTCCATGAAGTCCTGGAGTAGAATTTTGCCAGTTGTCTGTTGTGAGTAGAGTAAATAAGTGTACCTGATGTATTCCCCACAGGTGGATCAAATCCTGGGAGACTGCACTGTTTGAATTACCATTTATGAGGGTCTGTCCTGGTTCTGTTCATTTTCTATGCCACAATGGTTTTCTCTGATGGAATGTGAGATGCATGCAGAGTGAGACTACATGAATTGCTATATCTCAGGTTACTCTACACATAGGGTAAGATCTGGAATACCCTGTTTGTTTCTGTACCACATCACTGAGGTTTTGTCTGTAATCAATTGTGGAGGCTCTGTAGACCATGGATGATTGAGAGAGTTGTATGCATTTATGAATGCCACAATCTCTGTTCTGGTCTGTCTTTTTTGTTCCAAAACCCTTGCAAGCTTGCAACCCAAACACACAGCTCCCCCAGCAAAGTTTGAGGCTTCTGTAGCTAAAGACTGTACTGGAGCTGGGAGGAAAAATAGGATACCTGGATTCAGATACAACTGGTCTCTCCATCAAATCAGTTCCCTTTTTACAAATCCCAAAACTGGATTATGAAAAGTCAGAGGAGGTTGATGTTGTGACCAAAACAATATTTAGACACCACTGAATCATTCTCAAAGGTAGCACAGTGGTGCAGCGGTTAACATTGCCACCTCAGAGAAAGAAGTTCTCCAGTTTGATTCTCGGCCGAGTCTCCATGTCCTCCCTGTGTTTGCATGGGTTTCCCCTGGGTGCTCCTGTTTCTTCTCACAATCCAAAGACATGAGTCTGGAGCATTTCTCCCCAGGCCTCTGTTGAAAATAGGCTCTGTCCTAGTTGGCATTTCCCAGTGAACAAATGTTAAATAAATAAATAAAAGTAGAGTCTGGCTTGAAGAATAATGATAATTTTGGATACCATGAATCCTAATATTCTGAGAAATCCGCATGCTGAATTCCTGGACTTGGTTGAAAAACTCAGGAGTACATTTATATACTGATTTACTTTTTCCTGTGAAAGAAAAGCTCTTGGAACTGAAATATCTGGGAGATACTCAAGAATACACTCCTCTGGGAAGGAATCAAACAAAAAGTTTGAATATCCTCCTTGAAAAGAGATCACTTTCCCAAGTGATGGATTCTTGACACTTTGAAAAAGACTCTATAAAGATAAGCAAGTCATCTAAATAAGAAAAAAACAATGAATACACTACAGTCTGTAATAGGCTGTCACTGGAGCTACAGACTTTGTTAGCAGCTTCAGAACAGAGGATAACCCAAACGGCAATGCAGAGAATTGACAGTATAATCCAGACAAGGAAAGCCTTTGAAAACATTTGAAATCTGAGGCTATAGGAGTTTGATAATGAACAATCTTTAAATCCAGAGCTATCAAAAAACTGAAAGGAGAAATTAGAAGCAGGAAATAGTAAAGGGATAGTATTTTGAACTCAGAGACTTACACAAACTGATTGAGAAATTAATGATCTCTGTCTAGTCTCAATTTGGTACTAGAAAGATTATTTAATAAAATACTTTTCCTATCAGAGAAAGAACAGGTTTAATTACCCCCTGAGTCAGCAAATGCTGAGTCACAGAAGGGGAAAAAAGAAGTCTGATCTGGTAGATGAAGAGGAATCCCCCAAAAATGAATGAGGGACTTCCAGTGCCATCTGTACCATGGTGGAGTACTCTCAGAACCCATTTATCTTAGGCTGCTTGTTGCCAAAAAAAGTAATGAATAGCCAAATTTTGGCAAAGACTTAAGTGATTGCCACAGTTAGAAGAGGTTTACAATTTGTAGATAATCATTCAGACTTGTTAGATTGCCCTCATTTCTGGGAAGCTCTTCCTTTCTTTTTGAAGCTTCCTTGTCATTGCTTTTTGAATGTCTTCTTGCCAGAATTCTGCTAGGTCTGATTATTCTGCTTTTTATTAAAAAGCCCCAAAGTAGAATTAAATCCTTTAACAATCTTGGAGATGGCAAGGTGGAAAATCTGTGTCACTCCATGAATTGTCTTTCCTCTCATCACATTTTTTCAAAACTTAAACTGATGGTTCAAAAACATCCCTATTCAAAGGGGAATAAAACATTTTCACTTCAACATCCTCAGGTAAATTTTGGGAATGAAGCCATACAAACCTTCTCATAACAGTTTCAGTCCAGCTCCCCTGGATGATGTATCAGCTTAGTCATAGGCATACTTCAAAAATGTTTGGTCACTTGAGACAGAGAAATAATAAGTGTATTCCAAGATGATTTTTCCTCACAAGAGTGAAAATGGCTATAGTGTTCCTCATATTCTCAAATGAAGCAGGAAAAAGCTTTAACATCTGATCTTGACAACTAAAAATTATAAAAATAAGTATGGCAGAGGTATACACCCCCCCCCCAAATCTATCAAAGACTTTCTCATCTTTATCAGATTGGGAGGGATTAGCATTTATCAAATGTACTTATTTTAATCTATCCTTTGTTTACCTGGTTATTCTCACTAGGCTAGCAGCGTCTTTTTGGGGAGACTTGTGGTGGTATTTATACTACTAGGGTACGATTTCCAAGGCATTAGGGAACTTCACCTTACACTTTTTGATAGGTACAATGGGGTCTTTTACATCCATCTGAACTAGCACCAACTCAAGAAGATGGGACTTTGGTTTACCATCTCATCTGAGGAAAGAACAGATGATTAGTTGTAGCAGCATTCGCCAAGAAAATCACTGGAGGGTCAGATCTAGGATTAGAAATTAAAAACCTCTTAAGACTGAGGAACTTTATATAATCTATATGCATACCTAGGGGCTGCAGGCCAGTTGTCAGACATATTGCAGGCTATAATAAAAACATCCAGCAAAGAAGGAAGAACGGGAGAAGATGAGGAAAATCCAGTTTTAATAAATCAATACATTTTTTTCAAAGAAACAGGAAAGTCATTATATTGCCACTGAAAAATTGATTCATCCTAGATATGGTTTCAGAAAAAGAAAAATTCTTCCATGAGACAATCATAAGAAACACTTTCCTCTGATTCAGAATCAGTCTCCCAAGGAGTAAAAAGAAAAGTTTTCCCTTACACTTACTCCCCTATTCATCACACTGGAAAAATTCAGAAAAATAATTCCTTTTTTCTTTTACCAGTAAAACCAGAATGAGAGGTGTCAAGAGCCTAAGCTAACATCAATAAATCATCTCTATCTAAAGTCAGTGGAAGACAAATGTTTAACTTTCTGGTTCTTTTTAACATAAATTTCCATAGATGCAGAGCAACTCCTGTCAGGAACATAACCTCAGGGAACATGCATCATGTTCATTATAGGCAGAGAAGCGTACCCCATTCCTTCCTTTAAGATCAACAAGAGTAGTTCTTCCACGCCTGCTATGGACATTCAAGTAGCTACAGAGGATGTATCTGACCCTCAGTTCATGCTGGTTAAAGGAACTAGATTACAGGAAACCAAGTAAGGTGGTATGTCTGAGGAACCAGAAATGGACACAACTGAGTCACCAATCTGTGACTGAGGCAAATTCATAGCCTGATGAAGGACCAGAGGATGTCTGGTAACTTTTTTCTTTTTGTTACTAGAAAGGAAAGAAGAACTGGTAAGTTGTTCCTTGGTAAAGATGAGAAAGAAGCTTGAACCACAAAATTCAGAGAAAAACACAAATTAAACTTACCCTTGTCCCTTAACACAGTTTAATAAAAGATGTCTCACAAAAATTAATAAAACATTACTTACAGTATGTTTACACAAAAGTGAAAACTGAAAGTACATTCTTTAAACTGACCGAAAAGTCACACAATAGCCCAAACAAAATAAAATACCTTGCATGAAACAAACTATTTCACTGAAAAAGAAAGGTCTCAGTTATAAAATAAGTTGTGGAAGATTTTTCCACATAGGGAAATTATCTGCCAAGGAATGGAGAAATGCTAATTGACAGTTGAGCCTCGGAAACCTGCAAGACAAGCACTCTTCAGCAGCAGAAAAGCGCTGAAGGGTTGGCACCCAAACCATTGATTTTCTACAGCTCTGCTCAAGCTGCTGACAAGCTGGGAATTTGGAAAATGCCCTTAAAATCTGATCTGGAAGCTGTTCTGCTATTATGTCTCATGCAGTATATAACCCACATAGCTGAGGCTATTGTGGCAATGATTAAAAGATGAACATTAAGTAATTTTATGCTTTCAGTACAGCTCCTAAAATGGTTTTCTAAATTTAAATGACTTAAGTTGTTTGGTGAATGCAGGCAACATGGTTAAATGATAAAGTGTGCATGGCAGGGAGATCCAAACCAAGTTGAGTATAATGGAGAAAGTTTCCTCTACTGACAAATGAGGAATAGTTAGAGACATGGCTGAGGGATCAACTGATCTGAGGATGACAGTGTATTCCTTGCCAGAGATCTGGCAGTGAACTGAGCAGTGAACCAGCATCCTTGACACTTCTGGAACAGTGCTGTCCCTTTCTTGTTCATGTTGTTGTCTTTCGGTTTTTCCCGGTTAGGGGTTGCCACAGCGGAACTTCGGTCCGCTAATGATTGGCAGTAGATTTTCACGAACGCCGAGATGCCAGCTCGATGTTCAACCTTCACCGAAGGCACACCCATTTACGCATGTCTTTCAAACGCCCACCCAACCGCGGGGAGGACATGCAGACTCCACACAGTAGGCACTTCCTACACTCCAGCCGAGAATCGAATGGGAGAACCTCTTGCTGTAAGGAAACAACGCTCTATGAAGTAAAATATGCCTATGTTGATACAAATTGTATGTTAAGCATTGTTATAATTGAGTGGAACAGAAAACTATATACATTGCTATATATCTCAACCTCATTACCACAATCAACAGAACATGCTGGAGGGACAGGTTCATAACCAAGAGACTGCCCATGCTCTGGAACAGACTTCCCATACATGTCAAGTAGAGCACCTAGCCCTTTTCAAAGAGAAATCTTGATGAGTGGATGGGAAATAGAAAGTTCAACCCGGGGATCACTCCAGTGGCTCTACTTGATAGAGGCACTGGGAACTAATGGAGGCATGATGCCAGGGCACTTCTATGGGCTAGGCTTGTAAAGGCTCTAATGCCGTTGGTCTAGTACACACCTAAGAACCTATTGGTGAACTCTTATTGGATTCCAGGGATTGGAGGTAAAGATGCAAAAATTTACTTAGACACTATAGTCTATTATATGATAGATGAAGTCATAATGGCTGGTAATTTTAATTGTATTTTATCAGACAAAGATTCCACTTCAGAAAGAAAGCTGAGAATCATGTCTTCAGCCAAACAGTTAATGAATTTTGTAAATCTAATGACTTTAAATTATATATATATATATATATATATATATATATAAATCTACCAATTATTCATATAGATATGGAACACAAACAAATAGTGATAACATTTTTGTCTGAAACAATTTATCATATATCAGATAAATTTCAACATTTTCATGTCCATTATCAGGCCATAATACTATAATCTTTAATATTATTTTAAAAACTGGCAGTCTTATACATCACAGGAGATTACCAGCATACATTATTAAAATAAAAGGATTCAAAGATTGGTATGTTAAAAAGATCAAAAATGTACTTGTAATAAACATGAATGGTGAAGTAACTGACAATGTCCTGTGGTATTCACTAAAGGCTTCCTTAAATGGAAGAGTTACAAGCTGGTATATTAGCAAAACAAGAGAATGGGACAAAGAAATGAATACAGTATAGGCCAAAATAAACATAATAAAGTTAACTCTAAAACCAAAAGACATTATCAGTCAGTATTAATTTAAAAACATAAATACAAAATATGTTTTTTGCTGTGACATAGACTGGATTCGGGCCTGCTGGGTCTAGCTTTGTTTGTGTAACTTGAGCACTAATCCAGGCATTCTCTAAAGTATTCAATTGTATTTATTACTGCTTGGTAGTAATTTGATTAAAGTGTAGCTATCATTCTAAGTCTTTTGGATTAAGCACTTGGGCTTCAGACCAGTTGTTTTACATTAGGAAGGTTTGTGGCATGCACTGTGGTGGCAGGACAGGTAGCTTTCATCCTTCTAAGTTGGGAACTGCTGATTGAGAGCCCAGTGTCTGTTATTCTTAAAGTGTATTAGTTCTGGTTTAAGCACTTGGACTTCAGGCCAGTTATTTTACATTAAGAAGGTTCGTGGTCTGCACTCTTGTGGGAGAAGAAGCTGGACTCTGCCCTTCTGAGCTGGGAATTTCTGGTTAAAGGTTTATAGTGCCTGAATATCTGAACTGTATCTTATTGAAATTGGTACACCTTGTTTGCTGTAGCATAGACTAGATCCAGGCCTGCTGAATCTAGCTTTGTTTATATGCTTGTTGTTTGTTTGCTTATTTCCCTGAAACGCTAATTCCACCTAATACACGGCTTCTCAGCACTTCTGTGGATCACTAGTGATATCTGCATTGCTTACTGTACTTATTTCCTTGTTTCACTTGAAAGAAAGTTACTGTTTGTCATCTTTGCATTTAAGTTACCTGTAACACATTGCACTTAAGTTACCTGGCACTTGCTCACTAAAGCAATTATATAAGTCAGCACTAAAAATTAAAAGCACTACACCCTCACTCCCCACTGGCCCTTGTTTTCAATTATAAAGGAATTCCCAATATTATTCTAGCATGTCCAAAGGTCAGTTGTCAATCTCCTCTCCGGTCCAGCTGGTGAATCTGGGAATCTTGAGGCAATGTTACAACTGCCTCATGTACACAGACAACCCTCTCCTCCTCCCAACAAATTTCAACACATGTGAGAGATGCAACCATATAGCCAAACTGGAGGCTAAGCTCTCTCAACTCAGTACTGGCATAACCAGTCAGGAGGAGAAGGAAACCACACTCACTACAATTCCAGTCTCACATAGACCTACCACGACAGCAAACCAAACACATAATCACACAAAAACATATTCGGAGGCTCTAAATAAAGATCTGCCTAAGCAGCAGAGACCTCCAAAGCAGACACGCAAGCAACCGCTACCCCAAAACAAAACACGTGCAACACATATCTCACAAAGCCAGTGTGCCAAACAGTCACAGCCCTTAAGACTAAACAACACACCTGATACACTTGTAATAGGTGACTCTATCGTCAGGCACACTGACTTCCCGCTCACCAGGCTGAACAAGGAGAGGGTCATGGTGAGCAGCCTGTCAGGCGCTAGGATCCGCCACATAACACAAGCACTCAGGTCACTCCAAGGCAAGTACAAATATGACACAGTCATTGTCCATGCTGGTGTGAATGACCTGAGACGTACCTCCCTGGACTACATGAAAAGAGACATAGAGGAGCTCTCTGAGCATGTAGCCCAGGCCGGTATGACCCTGACCTTGAGTAGCATCTTACCCTCACCAAGAATGATGCCACAATATGAAGACAAGATGATCAATTTGAACAATTGGCTTAAGTACTGATGTCATTCAAAGGGGATCCAATGCCTGTCAGCTTGGGATGATATGCTTGACAAGCCACGATGCTTCGCTAGGGACGGCTTGCACCTGTCACCCCTGGGCTTTCGGATATTGGCAAAGGCTCTTGCTACCCCCATAGTGCCTTTTTTAGGCAAGGCTCAAAAGACAAACCCACCTCCATAGGTATCACAAGGTATAAGAAACTAAGAGTAATGCTACTCAACGCCAGAAGTCTAAACCTCAAGATGCACGCACTCGAAACTCTCCTTAGCATGGAGAACATCGATATCTGTGCAGTAACAGAAACCTGGTTCAGGGCTCCCGAGAGCACCCCAGCACTACTTCATACCATGCTTTTCGGCCCCAAAACTTGGACTGAACCACAAAAGGAGGGGGAGTATCGATATTCATCAAAGATACCCACAACTCCAGGTTGGTGGCAAAGCACAAAGCATCAGACACTATCCATGTGCAACTAACAGTGGGTAAAACTGCCTTCCAGTTTATAGCCTGCTACAGACCACCCTCCCAAACCCAGGAACCCCACTTGGCCTTCCTGAGAACACTGGAAAATATGAAGGTCTCTCCAAACACCATTATACTGGGCGACTTCAACTACCCAAACATAGACTGGGAGCATTACTCTAGCTCCAACACCCTAGCCCAAAGGTTCCTAAAATTTATAAACTCAAATGCTATGGAACAACTTGTTACCACTCCCACAAGAGGGAAAAACATACTGGACCTGATCATCACCAACATGGGGACTCTATGCTCCAGACCAGAAGTGTATCCCTCACTGGTAAGATCAGACCATAAACTAATCTCACTGGATATTCACATCCCGACCCCACCCCCTGCCCAGAAAACCACAGTGAAAAATTTCTCTAAAGCAAATTTCACACTCCTCAAAACCGAGGTGGAATCTTTCAAAGCCCCCGGGCCTGTGGAAAATACGGCCCAGACCGCAGAATTCTTTATAAACGCATTCTATGAACACCTTCAGGAATGCATGGATCATGCGATCCCAAATAAAACCAAGACCCAATCCTCCAAAGGCAGACGTCCTTTCTGGTGGACCCCAGCCATAAATAAACTATACAATAGAAGGAGGAAGCTACTAAATGATAGAGCAAAATCCCAAAAAGGGAAGGCATCACTGATCAGTATTAGCAAAAAACTACGGGCACTCATAAAATTTTCTAAGGCCAGCTTCGAGAGAAAAATTGCACAGGACACTAAGGATAATCACAAGGCTTTCTTTAGTTATGTTATGAACCTGGGTGGTAATTCCCAGATATGCTCAGAATTAGTCCAAAATGACAAAAAATACACTGAACCCACAGACATTGCCAACATCCTAGCTGACAGGTTCAGCGCAAACTCCCCCCCCCTCCCCACCAAAAGGGCAAATATCTATCCCAGCAGAGTGCTGCTCCCCTGACATCCCCTGCCCTCTCCAAAGCAAAAAACACAGCATCAATGGGACCAGACGGTGTCCCGGGCTGCGTCCTACATGAACTCCAAGAAGAGATAAACCCAAACATAAAACTACTGTTCAATCTCAGCCTTACTACAGGATATGTGCCCAAAGAGTGGCGTACAGCAACAATGGTCCCTCTCCATAAGGGTGGTGCCTCAACGGATCCTGGAAACTATTGCCCCATAAGCCTGACTAGCTTGGTCTGCAAAGCTATGGAAAGGATCATCATGGACCTCATAAATAAAGATATTGGGGACCTACAGACACTGGATCCTACCCAGTTTGGCTTTGTTAAGGGCATATCCTACCTCTTAAACCTGGTTGATTTCTTTGAAAGAGTCACCAAGGCCATTGACGAGGGGAAGGTGGTCCACACAGCCTACCTGGACCTCGCAAAAGCCTTCGATACAATACCCCACTCGGGCATTATAGATAAGCTCACAAGCTTAAATATAAACCCCTATGTCACTAGATGCATTGCAAACTGGCTCAAGGACAGAAGCCACATGGTTAGAATTGCTGGAGCCATGTCAGACTCCAAACCAGTTACAAGTGGTGTCCCACAAGGCTCAGTCCTGGGACCTCTCTTGTTCAGTATATATTTCTCGGAGGTACAGGCCAACACGGAAGGACTGTGGCTGACCAAGTTCACAGATGACTGCAAACTGGGCACCATAATCGACTCTCCAGCCGACACAAGCATCCTCCAAAAGGGCCTCATAGAAACAGACAACTGGTGCCAGAGCCATGGCCTCAAACTAAATGCCAAAAAGTGTATAGTCATCCCCTTTGGCAAAAACAAAGTGCCCACAAATTACCACATAGGTGGTAATCCATTAAGGTCAGAAGAAGTAATTAGGGACCTGGGGACCCAAGTTGACAGCAATCTCTCATTTGACAACCACGTGGCCAAAGTGGTTAGAAAAACATTTTATATAGCCCACCTAATCATGAAGGGATTCACATCTAGATCAGGGGAGGTCATCGTGCCTCTTTACTCATCCCTCATCAAGCCCATAATTGAGTACAATGCCCCTTTTGGGATTTACCTTACCAGACACCTGCAGCAACTGGAAAGACCCCAAAAGTACCTCACCAAGAGGATCAAAGGGCTCAAACAGATGCCATATGCTGCCCGGTTAAAGAAACTCCAGCTCTACTCAGTGGCATACTGCCTGTTCAGAGGCGATCTGTGCCTGACGTATAAAGCCATGTCCAACCCGGAATTAATGGACATGTTGCACCTCAGAAAATCCAAATCCCATCGAGCTACGCACTCAAGAGACTTGAACCTCAGCACTGAAATAAATAGGACATGCTGGAGGGACAGATTCATAACCCAGAGGCTCCCTTCACTCTTGAATAAAATCCCAGTCCAGGTTAGGCAGAGTCCCTCATTGACTCTCTTCAAGAGGAATCTTGATGAGTGGATGGGAGATCGTAGGTTTACCCCGAGTATCACTTCTGTGTCACTGTTAGACAGAGGCACAGTATACTAACCTCGAAAAAGGGCATAGCAAAATAAATTTAAAATGACTATGTTGGAATTCTAAATCATAAACTTTCAACAAACCTGGACAAACAAACTTCAGGCATATTCAGTAAACCCCCTTAAGCTTGCATAAACTTGCTCTTAGATCAAAGAAAATTAATAAACTAAATCATAACAAAGAATTATAACACATATAAATAAAAAAGAAAGCAAAACAGATATTAAAGGTATTCTTGAGAGCTTTAAATATTTTATAAAAATATATATAATGCAAAAAAACTAGATAATGATGATATAGTTGAACATTTTCTAAGGGAAAATATAAATAATAAATTAAGTGACCAGATAAAAAAATGACAGACCATTCACTTTAACAGAAATAAAGGATCAAATAAAACGTTAAAAAAATAATAAGGCACCAGGCTTAGATGGTCATATACCAGAACTATATAAAATAATACTGGATGATGCAGTCAAAATATCAGATAAGATATGCAGTTAAAATATGAGATAAGGTCTATAGAAAACTTAAAAACAACTATTGAAGTCCTCCCATCATGGGAATATTCCCTTATATCACCTATTTTAAGGCAAGATAAGGAACCTACAAAGTGTTCATCATAAGGGTCCCCTTCAGATGACTGAAGTTTTAAAAGCTTGACTTTCATATGGCCGAGACCATATGATCAAACTTTTAAAAGTCTGAACGGTCTGAATGGGGATCTCCATAGAGTGCAGAATGGGACGCTTTCCCTGGTGTCTCAGTACTTCTTCCACACATATATCAACCTCAGT
Source organism: Protopterus annectens (assembly GCF_019279795.1). Taxonomy (NCBI): domain Eukaryota; kingdom Metazoa; phylum Chordata; order Ceratodontiformes; family Protopteridae; genus Protopterus; species Protopterus annectens. The sequence continues at coordinate 483,003,354 of NC_056747.1, read as the reverse complement.
ACAAAACGTAATTTCAGATGTTGTGTGCTATCAATCTGCTAACATGCAGAACTACAACTATTGACCCATATGGTTAAAAAGCCTTATCTGCAAGGCAAGGAAAGGAATCAGCATGGACCATATCCACAGGGAGATAGGTGACCTTCAACACACTTGACCCAACCCATTTTGTTTTTGTCAGGGGTAGATCGTGCTTATTGAATCTTGTGGACTTTTATGATACTGACCCTAAAGACCTGGATGAGGGATAACAGTACATACTGCCTATGTTGAGTTATCCAAGGCTTTTGACACTATCCCCTATTCATGTCACATAGTGAAGATTTCCCATGTGGGAATTAAGCCACAGTAGTAGAGGGATAGGCAACTGGCTCACTGACTGAACATACACACACTCAAAGTTGGGGAATGCACCTACACCACTAGCTACTTACCATTACAATACCACAAGGATATATGCTATATCTTCAACTGTTTGCAAACTACATCCCTGAAACACAGCTAATGGTAGATGGCCTGTGGTTTACCAAGTTTGCAGATGACTGGTAACTGCATGCACTAATATACTGCCCCATAATGATGGTAACATATTACAGAAGGGGCTGCAACACACAAATGTTTGGTGCCAAACTCACAGATTGAACCTTAAAGTATACAATGATTAATTTTCCCCTTTTACAATGAAGTAACACTGCTAATTATGACATACATAGCACCCCTCTAAGCTCAAGCACAGTGTTGTGAGACTTGGAAACACATGTTGATAGCAACCTACACTTTTATCACTATATGTCCATAGTGATGAACATACATTCTGCATTATGCACGTCATACATACGGACATCACATCCAAGACTAGGGTGGTCATGCCTCTGCTGCACTCTACCTTTATCAGACCACTAATTAAGTACAATACACCTTCTGTCTGTACCTCACCAGACACCTGCAGCAATTGGAGAAGACACATGGTTCTGCCTGGGAGACTCCAGGGCCTCCAAACATGACATACATGGAAAGAGTGAAGGACATGTCACTGTACTTAGTATCATGCAGGCTGCTGAGAGGTGCTCTATGGCTTCCCTACACAGCAGTCTCAGACCCTGCCCTACTGAAAATGCTGGACATCTGCAAATCAAATGGGATGAGAATAACTTGGTGCAGGGTTCTCAACCTAGCCTGTGACATAAACAGAACATACTGGAGAGACAAATAAATCCCCCAGTGTCTCACACTCCTCTGTAATAGGCTCCAACTGCATGTGAATAAGTGCTCCTCAATGACCCTGTTCAAGAGCAACCTTGATTACTGGTTGGGTGATTGCAAAGTCAACTCTGGGGTGGTACCTATGTCCCTCATGGACAGGGCCATTTAGTGCTATTCACAATATTGCTGTGTTAACAATGACCATTCAACTATGCTCAGTAAGGGTACTTTGATTCTAAACAGTGTAGTGCCATTAGGCTAGTAGCCTCTCATGAACCTATGAAGCTATGAGCCTATGCAGGCCTCTCAACATGTTGCCTGCCACATGCCTTGCTGACGTCATCTACTATAAGTTCACCTGCACTCTTATAAAAGTTAGACTTGTGCTGTGGTGCTTGTTTAAAGTACTTTGTTCTGTAGTATGTGTACTTAGGTAGGGGTTCTGTTCTCACTGCAGTCAACTGGGCATGTGTGTGTGTGTGTGTGTGTGTGTGTGTGTGTGTGTGTGTGTGTGTGTGTGTGTGTGTGTGTGCGTGTGTGTATGTGTCTGTAGACAGAAGACCAAAAGTGTGCACCCCACAGTTACTGTTCCAATACCAAGGACTGACAGTATTTTGATTTTTACAGATGCCCACACATCCATTTCATGCACCCCACCCAACATCTTGTCCCCATGTGGCCTGCTGATGTCATCTACTATAAGTCCACCTACAATCTTGTAAAAGGCAGACTTATTTATTTATTTATTTATTTATTTGCATTTGTTTACCGGGATGGTCCAGCCAGGCCTGAAGTGCCCATTTTCATGGATTCCCAGGGAGAAAAGCTCCACATATAAGACATTTCACATACAATACAGAACTTACATTAATAAAGACATTTAGTACATATTATTGGCAGCTTATACAACTGGTGAAAAAACAGTATATAAGTAATTGTTCTCAAATCAAAGACATTATACAAGCAATACAGAGTATATGTATATATATATATATATATATATATATATGAGAACACTCCATATGAGTAGTTTTCAGCTAGAAAAAATTATATAGGACACTTCATGCAGTGGGTGTAAAGCAGATGCAAAAATTAATTAGAGACTAGGTTGTCGGAATCAGCAAAGTTGGTGGATATTGGTATTGTATTAAGGTAGTCTGTGTGAGTACCTGAATGCCTTGCCTGGTTCAATGGTAGGTCTATAAGGGTTATGAAAAGAAGGAAGTAGACAGGAGGGATCGATAGTAGGACAATGAGCGTTAGTAGAAGAGAGAAGTGGACAGGATGTAAAGGCGGAGTAAGTAAAGACAGGTGAATGTGAAAGGAGGATGTCAGAGTAGTTGAGTGGGGGTGAGAATAGCTGTGATGGTTGAAGTTAGGTTATATGAGATGTGGTGTTAGCACATGTGCACAGCCAAGATGACTAGAGGTGTTGTTTCATAGATGTCTTGACGAGGGTTACTGAGCAGGTGGATCTAAGTGTTGGGGAGAGGGAGTTCCAAAGTTTTGCAATGGTAAAGGAGTAAAGCATCTGGCCAGCTGAAAGTTTGGGTTTTTCTACATTTACGAACAGTTGGTTGTTGGATTGAAGTGGTCTGTTAGGATGGTACAAAGTAAGTGTAGAAGGTAGAGCAGGCCACATGGATGAATTATGATTGAGTTTGTGAGCTGTAGTTAGTTGGATATAGGTGAGATAGTTGGGGAGTTCAAGCCATTTTACTTTGCATAATAATAAGTAATGGTGGGATGAGTAGGGGGCATTAGTTACAAACTTAGCAATGTTGCCATGGTGCTTGCATGAAGTACTGTGTTCTGTAGTCTGTGTACTTAGGTAGGTATTCTGTTCTCACTGCAGTCAACTGTGCGTGTGTGTGTGTGTGTCTAGACAGAACAGTAGAAGTATATATCCCACAGTTATTACTCCAATACCAATGATTGACAGCATTTTGATTATTGCAGATGACTACACATATATTTCATGCAGCCCACCCAAAACTGTGTCGCCCACATGGTTTGCTGATGTCATCTACTACAAGTTCACCTGCAGTCTTGTAAAATTCAGACTTCTGCTATGATGCTTCTGTAAAGTACTGTGTTCTGTAGTCTGTGTACTAAGGCAGGGGTTCTATTCTCACTGCAGTCAAGTGTGTGTGTGTGTGTGTGTGTGTGTGTGTGTGTGTGTGTGTGTGCATGTGTGCGTGTGTGCGTGTGTGTGTGTGTGTGTGTGTGTGTGTGTGTGTGTGTGTGTGTGTGTTTGTGTGTGTATAAGCTCTTGCTTGATGTTGCAGAGAGCCTTTTAGACCAGCATGTGGGACACAGTTATTTCCATATTCTCCTCAGCAGATACTGCTGAAGTCATCAGCTATATCAGATTTTTGGATATGCAGTACTCCCACCAGAGCAAGGTCAGGCACTGGCCTACAGGCCAGGCAGATGTAACCTCATCCTATACCAGACAGATTACAGTGACATGGCTTTAACTCTATCCACATACATAGTGGCATGGTTTGTAAGTGCTGTGTTATCTTGCTGAAAAGGCCCTGTGGTCTCTCCAGCTGCTGCATGTGTCTGGTGACGTACATGCAAAAGAAAACACTATACTATATTACTGTTCTAATAAGGTTTGACTACAGGACTGTCATATAATCCTAAGATCTGCTTATGATGGTGTGACGTATGATGTGCACAATGTAGGATTTCAATACCAGTGCGGACACTTGGTGGGCTAAGTTCAGACTCCTTTCTACATGTGTTCCCACATGTTTGCTGGCATCACTCAGTGTCAGCATAGCAGGACTGTTGTCAATGCTGTTATTAACATGGAATGCCACATTTCAGTCAGACGACATAAAAAAAGACACATTTTTGAATTTAATTGCAGATTGTGTGCCTTTCTCCCCATTCATTTGTCTGTGTTAGCTCCTGCTGTACTATGTAAGTGTCACTGGTAGACTCAATGATTGCACTCAATATGCAAGAATCAGCAAATTTTCTAAGGTAAAGGCCATATACTTTAGCCTGAACTGTTGAGAAATGGAGTCCAAATAATGAAGGGCCAAGCACAGATCCCTGGGGTTTGCCAGTGCTGACAGCTCTACCGGTATAAGTTGATTCACTAACTTTCCCAGTATGTGTTCTGCTGGTGAATCAATTGGTTATAAATCTACTGATGTAAGGGTTAATCCCCAGCTGGGAGGGGTTCTGAATGATACCTGCATGGGGGATTGTGTCAAAACCCTACGCCAAATCATGATAGGAAGTATGCACTTTCTTACCTTCATCAAGGCCTATCACATGGAGGCAATGGCCTGTGACAATATCACCGATCACCTATGGCATGACTCAGCACATGCACCTTCCTAATACAGTTGAATACACACTTCAACACACCCTCCACATGGACTATATTCCCATACAAGAGTGTACATCAACATGCATCCATCCAAGTAGAGGTGACAGCACCTGATGCATGCATGTATAGAGACTTCCTGACTCTCTTCTGCTGTGAGTTGTATCAACATGTGATCATGGACCTCTCCTACATGTACACTGATCATATTCTGGCTGTGTGCAATAGACCTGTGTGAGTTGTTAATGCTACATCATGTCTGCTACATCTGATAGATGTCCTCAAAGAGGTCATTAAGGGCATACATGATGACAACAATATCATCTTGTGGAACCTGACCAGGTCAAGCATTTGAGACAAATCCACATTGAGGTATTCACTCATCACTGCCATAAATGGCCATAAACAGATACATCCCTAAACAGGTAGACCAGTGTATCACATGAGTGGTATCTCAGTATGTTGAAATTATCAGGGCTATCTGCTAGGCTCTTTCCTGTCCATTATGTAAGTGATGGACATCAAAGATGACATACACAGCCTGTATCCACACAGCTGCCTGAAGGGCTACAGAATGGGGCAATCACTGACTGCAAGTGTGATATTACTATAACACAGATAGTAGCAGCACATAAACAGTGCTGCCACAGCCATGACAACTCCTGCACTGACAAGACACAAGGGGATTTGTTAATTCAGGAAACAAACACACCACCCAATTATAATGTGGACATCACACCCAATAGGTATGTAACCCATGTGCTGGGGTAGATGGTAAGTAGCATATCCACCAGCTTGTGGTCCCACTGCTGACTACTCCATTGAATGTAACACAAGTATTGGGTATGTGAAGGACATCCACATCTGAGGCCATAATACCTTCATTGTTCCCAGCCTTCATCACACCAATAAAGGAGTGCAATGCACTCTTCTTCATGTACATCCCTACACATCTTCCAGTGATGTGTAACTGAAGTGTACCATCTTTGTCACAGTGCACCGTCACACAGCTTATTGGCCATACCTAGGTATTCTTTCTGTTAAATATATATGACTGTCTGATGGTGCAGAACACCAATGAAGTTGTTATACCAGATGCATGTGTGCTACGTGTTCTGCTTATGCACACACACTACATGCATAGGTGTTTGACAGCATTAATGGCATGTATATCATTCATGTCAGTATGGATTGTACTATAGATATATATATATATATATATATATATATATATATATACATATATATATATATATATATATATATATATATATATATGTGCCATGCACACAAGGCAAATTGCCTGTATTGCCCATACTGTTGAATACAGGTATAGCAGTATCCCTCCTAACACCTACAGCAGATGTTACACTGCTACAACACTGCACATGGTTACCCTCATACAGCGTGGATGTATCATAATAGTTGTTCAATTCTGCATGTACAGACTCATTTCTTATCACTATAAATCATGTGTTATGTCACAGACATGGGATTACTGGTGATATTATTCTGAAATTGTCCATGATTGTGGCTGGTTCTTGTAATGTTTTCCATGAGCCTTTACCTGTCCCCACCTTGCTGGATACCTCTGCTTGAGAGTGTACTCATATTCAGTCATATCAGTCTGCATAGCTTTGCAATATGCACCCACCTCAATTGTATGTCAGATCCATGATAAATGTCCTCTGCATTATTCATGTAAGGATTCTTATCTCAAACAGACATTTTCCCCATTGTTATATCAGCACATTTTCATTTTACAGTCCCTATTGTACCATACAGATATGTGATTGCTGTTTCTGCTACAACCATCTTCCAATGACATGCCCTCCTCTGCTGTACATTAGGTAGTTTCACCTGTCCTTTTTCCCAATGTTCATTTCTACAATTCAAGTGTGTGTCCCTATTCAATACACACACTTCCCCTGAGTGTTCATTTACATGGCAGTCCATGTCCCATTACAGATCATTAACACAGCTACAGTACACAATGCCAGGAATGGGATTTCACAATACTCTGCTTTGCAGATACACTGTCCTGTACTGGGTTTGGATCATATACTTCACATTCATACTTCTCACCTGTCCAGATATTTCCAGAATGCACAGTTGTGTTCCTTGTCAAATTTATGGCTTTCTGCAATATCACATATACCTTTCAACCTGGAAACATCAAAAATCTAGACAAAGGCCCAGGGAAAATAAGTACAAACCTGTATGATGATTAAGATAACATTTTCATACACAATTGTGTAACCCCACCCACTCCAATGGAATTGTGGGATATCAACTTTCAAATGCAAACTTAAGAACAGACAACCAAAATATGGTCCCAGAGACCCAGACCTTGTAGTAAATGGTAACCATTTTCTTTTAAATATGGAGCAATGATGTTCACTGGGAAGGGAGAAGATGATGAACCTTAGGAGTTTGTTTTTGGTGGCTTGCAGTATGTGGGTTTTATGGTAAAAGTAGGGCATTTAATGGTAGGCAATATTCTAATCTTAGCAAAAGAATATTATAGTGTGATAGGACCTCCAAAAGTCATTCTTCATGGCCTACTGATTAGTGGCATAGCTACAGTTTGTGCCGCCCGGGGCTGTCTTTGAGTTTGTCGCCCTTCCCCCTCACAAAATCATGGTCAAATGGAGCTTCCTCATATACATTCCTGCCCTCTGCAGCCATTTCAATATCCCATTACTTGGCTATTTACCCCATTTACCATAAACACTGTAATGTGCATACTGCTTTACTTCTATGATGATCTAGATTTCATTTAAAAGTTTTATTTTACATTTTACAGCACAAACACTAATAGACATCTGCTAAACAAAGCACTGTAGTTTCACAATGAAAATAAACTTAGCATTAAAACATCTGTGCTGTTGAAACTCACATTCATTGAAACAGAATTGAAACCCACATTCAAAGAAAATACATGTGGCCAGTGGCAGATAAAGATTAACTGTGGGCTGTTTTCAAACCATAGGCCCCTTGCATATGAAACATACATGTGTTCTTTGATACAGCTTCTTGATTGTATTAAATTATATTCCTTGTATAATAAAGTACAGTTGTTAGACAGTGTTTTAAATTTATTGTTTTGAACATTTTTCCAGTAAACAATGAAACAAAACACATGTACCAAAAATGACAAAGCTGCCCATTTCAGGACATTTCCATCATAAAAGTCTACTCAAACTTCTACACTCCGCTAGTATCAGTAAATATGCACAATCTCTGCATAAGTAAAAGTCATCTAAATAATTCCACACTAAACAGCTATGTAACTAATGAAGAGGTTGCTTCTAGCAAGCAACTTTATATTTAATTGTTTCATCTACAAATAAAGTGCCTGTTGCCCTCGAGAAATAAATTGCCTATGTTACATTAAAAAATGATAAGCTAGTAATATTGCAATAGGGAATAGATGGCAAACTGATAACAGGTTCATAGTTACTAGTTATTGTTGCCAAAAGCAAAAAGTACAACACAGTACAGTATCAGCAATGCATCTACATATTGTGGGAGTAGAACCCACAGCCTTCTGCACCAAAAGCAAGTATTCAACCTGTTATGCTATTAACAATGGAAGCCAACTCAGCATAAGCAGCACTAAACGTTTCTTCCCCTGAATTTCTCAGCTCCTTGTAAAATTCAGTCGACACTCAACTGTATATACAGCACAAGAAATCTGGAAAAAGCCAAGCTTTATTGGGGGAGGGACAAAAACTAAGGGCACATTTTAAACATTGCTTGTATAATCTTGGAAAGTTGCTAGAATACAATGTTGTGTTACCACTTCACTGCTAAGTCTTAAACCCAGGATCCTGTGCACTACAGTCAGATCAACATAACACCATGTCAAATCAGCTGTTTCCTGAAAGATAGAAGACTGAATCTTAAATGGCTATCATTTAGTGAATTCAGTTCTCACCATAGCTCTCAACCTCTTAGCACAAAACACCTGGACAAAGTGAATAATGGGGGAACACAGCCCCCAAACATATTCAGTGAATTCAGTTCTCACTATAGCTCTCAACCTCGTAGCACAAAAAACCTGGACAAAGCCAATACTGGGGGAACACAGCCCCAGAAATAGGGACAAATTTTAAATACTGATCTTATAAAGTTAGAAAATTGCTAGAATAAAAAGTTTTGTGTTACCATTTATTTTCTGAAGAATATGAAGTCTGAAATTCAAATGCCTGTCATTATTTAGTGAATTCAATCCTTCACTGATTTGCCACAAAAATCCACAAAACCACAGATTTTATGAAGAACAGAACTATGAGGCAAAAACCTGGATAGTTTTCACAAGTGGTGGTGGGTAGGGAATTCAAGCTCTTGTTTGCTACCTGTACCCAAGGTACAGAGTTTGAGCTTGAGTAACTCACTCTAGCCATCATACCTGGGGCATTTTACACACACACACACACACACACACACACACACACACACACACACACACACACACACACACACACACACACACACACACACCTTGCAAGCAATGACTGAAAACTAGGCAACAACATTCTGAATATCAATATAATAAAACAACAAACCAAGCCATTCCACACACACGCACTGTAAGTTGAATAAATTCCCTCAGCTCTCAATAATGAACCAAGAACTCAGCTCTCAATAATGAACCAAGCAACATTCCTGTAGACCCACTGCAGCAGAACCATTCCATTCCCTTGCAGCTCATGGAAGAAAAAATACCTGGAGCAGCCAGAAATGCTCGCACATTACCACAAGCCCAATTCCGACAGGCTGACAGGCTGTTCATGGTGCTGACATCATCATGCACATGTTGATGTCAAGTCAAAAGGCAGAAGTTTAAAAAGAATAGCTGGGAAAATCAGAAATTAAGGGGCTCCACTCAGGAATCGTGGCACACTATAACTTGGACCTCAAAACCGGTAACAACCGAGGAATTTGGTACGATTGAGAGGTATGATACCACTAGGAAGCTCTCAGGAGTGATGTGACTTAATATTACATAAATTTGAGTTCATACCTCTCAACTGTCCTGATTTGTGCAGTATGTCCACTTTTTGCCTAAAATGTTTGATCTTTTCCTCATAACAGTTTGATGTTCTGTCAAATTATTGACATGTCATTGCAGAATGAAGCCAGAAATTGATGACAGTTTCAAAATTCATGCTCTTCAGAAATTTCATAGTACTCTACAACCTATTATTCCTTCAACTTTATAAGTCTGGAAGATCAATATTAAAATTATGTCCCTAGTTTTGGGCCCTTGTCTCTCCATTATTTATAGCTTTGTCCAGATTACTTGCTCTAAGAGGTTGAGAGTTTTTCCTAAACACCTTTATTGAATTATCACTTGTGACATAGGCAAATTTACATTTATACAAAAGTAATCAAAATGTATTAAATTAACATTAACAAACAATATACTTCACATGTCGCTCTATATCATATAACCTAAGCAACATTACATAATAAATTATTTAATTCCTGGCACTTTTTTAAATAAGAAACTTATGACATAAACAATCATACATTTATATAAATGAAAACAAACCACACCAACACAATCCTAGTTGCAAGTATTTTTCATCACAATCCTTACTGACCCACTCCCAATTGCAAACATTATACATCACTTATAATGTACCCAATTACTTTCAGTCAAATATTATATAGCACATTTAAGTCCTGCCTTCTTTTAGACCTTATTCCTCCATTCTAATACACTTCTATGTGATATCTATGTCAAATATGTCCCTATTTCTGGTTATTTGTCCCCTCATTATGTTGGCTTTTGTGCAGATGTGCTGCACTAATAGATTGGCAGCTCTCTGTGAAGCCCTGGTGATCATTGTGCTATTCTGCATAAATCTGTGGACTGTAGGTTCTCTGCTTTACATAGAATTAATATCCACTTTTGCTTACACAGTTTCCTGGACAGCAACACTGTTGTTAGCCACGAAACCTAGCTTAGGTGGACCCCGTGCAATTAATATGCATTGAGCACTACCGCCTGCTGCACACTGTTGTGCAAACAAGTAAACTCTTCACATAGAGCCTACACAGAGCTTATTGAATCCAGGGAACATCATTTCATCTTTCCAAAAGTTCACATATTCTAAATATTGTACTAAAGACTTAATATTTTCTATGTTTCCATTTGCATGTATAAATTACTGTTTGGAAACTCATAACTTCAACAAAATGCTACTACTGAAACAACAAAGTAATTGAATTTACTGGCATCAAGTCTTAAATGGTACTTTGTACTTGGACCTTAAATTTTCAACAGTATATATATATATATATATATATATATATATATATATATATATACACACATACATACATACACACACACACACACATATATATATATATATATATATATATATATATATATATATATATATATGTTGAAAATGTATATATATATATATATATATATATATATATATATATACTGTTGAAAATTTGAGGTCCAAGTACAATCAAGAGTCTGAAAATTGATTAATTTTACAAATATTTAGAGACTTTGAGAACACAGAGGTAAATAAGATATTTAATCAGGATAAGAAATCACTCCCCAAATTATTGGAATTCTTGATAAATATCAATAATAATGGAATGAAAAATGAACCATATCTCTCATAAATTTACCAAAATCTTAATTTAGATTTCACATATTTAGACAATTCATATTGCAACTATTCCTCAAAAATGAATAATGAAGAAATTAATATTAAAATCTGCAGATAAAACTACATCCTTCATTATACTGGACATTTTTCACTTGGAAATTTTTACACAAAGTTTTTGTCACTCCTAACAAAATTACAATTATGTATAAATCAAAATAATTAAATGCTGGAGATGTGATTCTGAAATAATAGCTGGTTGGGCATGTATGTCATATGGATATGAACTCATCTTCCCTTTTTGGAAAGAAATTAATAACTTTATTCAAGATCTATGGTCAGATACATGTAATATTTCTAAAGCTTTAGTTTTATTTACTGCTGTGATTCATGAAATAATTCCAAAAACCCAAGTGCCTCTTATTTGGTCTATTCTTGCTATAGCTAGAAAAATAATAACTAAAAACTGGAAAAATAAAGCTACCCCACTAGTGTTGAATTTATTAGTATGGCAAAATTGTTTGCAGTAGTGAATTTCATACTATAAAGATGACAACTTTTAATATTACACATTCATATAAATCTTGGCTTAAATATAAAGGCTTGCTTGAAAAATATTAATTGTTGCTGATGTATAACTTTGCTGTATTGATCAGTTGTGGACTTATGTAAACAGTTGTTTTTGTTTATTTTATAATTGATTTGTTTGCTCATTGTTTTAAAACAAAATAAAAAATAAATAATTTATTTTATTTTGCCTACAGGAATTGCAATTTACATGCTGCTCTTGGCAGGGTATTCTGTAGTGTAGAATTCAGAACTCTTTCACTTAAGTACTTTCCTAGTTTGGACAACAAATTGTTAACTTTCTGACAGGAATACAGTATAGCTTAAAAATGTGCTCAACAGTTTATAAATGTTGGAAAGGAAAATGACCAAAGGATCAAAGTACAGACAAATATTCACATGTAAGAAATTATCAGAGTGCAGTCCTTTCTAATTCCATCACCTTCATATCCCCTTAATATATACTTGTTAATTTTTGAGTACCAAAGATGATACAGCTAAACCTCCAGATGACAGAATCAGGGATAAATGGCCTTAAAATCAGAGACAATCAGGGACACCTAATTAACATAAGATATTCATATTCATATATAAACATCAGTGCTCATGCCCATATACATGCAATTGCACAAAGAAAGGGAAACATTTTACAGCATTTTTGTAATTAAACACACATACACACAATACTTCTCTCACACATACACACATGCATACAAATCCCCTAGAATAAGGAGGCAGCTGGAAGGAACAATAGTGAAAGGACAGCACAATAAAGTACCTCAAAATTAACAATTTTAGAGACAAAACTGTAGATAAAAAGTAGTATCAGCTTATAAACTGATGCAAGTCCTGTACTAACAGATCACACACATCAAAGCAATACAATTTCACTTTATAACCAGTATACAGGTTTAGAAAGCAGGTCACTGTTGGATAAAAATAAGAAAGTCACTCATAAACTGAATCTAACTTATTCCCATCTTCCAAAGTAAGATTTAAGAATAGTTACTGTCTTAAAATATCATCTTTTATATTTCACTGTGCCTGTAACAAAAATAAAAGGAATGACTCACAAGGGAATCAATAGTTATGGTCTACGGCTTCATTTTTTACAAAAAGCAGTCCACAGCACCAAGCAAGAGTAAAAGGGGAAAAGGAATTCTGAGAGATGGCTTAAACAGTCTCAGACCTCCTGTGAACAAATATCCCAATTGTGCAGTACAAGAATGAAAATGAAGGGTAGGACAGTAATTTGATTACAAATGCTGCTGCTCATGGTCTTTGTTCCTTTCTTCCTCCACTATGGCAGGCAGTCTTCCAGATAACGGAGTGGCCTACACCATGCACTGACTGACCCAATCCTTTTGTCTTATTCAGGGCTCTGAAGGCTACAACAGGCACTTAATCCCCTGGCACTGAACTGCAGAAACAGATCTTCAATCTTATCTCTCTCCAAACAGTCAGGTGTTGAACACACCATTGCTATTCCTGCACCAGTCTGCTGCTATATATTAACCAATCCAGGCACAGTGCAGGAACGTGCAAGCTTACAGTCATTCATAGACTCACTGAACAGAAAGCCCGGCAGTAACATGCTAATTAGATGCAGTAAAGAGAAGCTCTGATTGTTTGAATTGTCAGCAGACAAAAGTAGAGGTTTCTTTACTGCGGAATTTGAAAAATATGGTTCATAGGTTCATAGGTTCATACTAGGCATTTACAAGCCTAGCCCATCGTTTTGTGGCTTACGCCACCCCTTTAGTATGGGGAACTATACCCATTATTTTGCTGTGCCTCTGTCGAGCAGTGACACTGAGGTAATCCCTGGGTTATATCTGCGATCTCCCATCCATTGGTCAAGATTTCTCTTGAACAAGGCCAGCGAGGTGCTCTGCCTCACATGTACCGGGATTTTGTTCCACAGCATAGGGAGTCTTTGGGTGATGAATCTATCCCTCCAGCACGTCCTATTAATAGCCGTGTCGAGGTTTAAGTCTCCCGCCCTTGTGGCTCTGATGGATCTAGATTTTTTGAGGTGAAGCATATTCATCAAATCTGGGTTTGACATGGCCTTGTATGTTAGGCAAAGGTCACCTCTGAGCAAGCGGTGGCGACTGAATAGAGCTGGAGTTCTTTCAGTCGGGCAGCATAGGACAGATGTTTGAGACCCTTTATCCTTTTGGTGAGGAACTTTTGTGGCCTCTCCAGCTGCTGCAAGTGTCGGGTCAGATACATTCCGAATGGGGCATTGTACTCAATCATTGGTCTGATGAGTGATGAGTAAAGGGAGACTATGACCTCCCTTGATCTAGATGAGAATCCCTTCATGATAAGGTGGGCAATGTAGAAGGTCTTCCTGACTACTTTAGCTACATGGGTGTCGAATGACAGACTACTATCAACCTGGGTCCCCAGGTCCCTGATAACTTCTTCTGTGCTCAGTGGATTGCCACCTATTTGGTAGCTAGGGGTAACCTTGTTTTTCCCGAAGGGTATGACTATGCATTTTTGGCATTTAACTTTAGGCCGTGGCTCTGGCACCAGTTATCCGTTTCTGTGAGACCCTTCTGAAGGATATCTGTGTCAGATGTGTTTTCTACTATGGCGCCCAGTTTGCAGTCATCTGCAAACTTTGTCAGCCATAACCCTCCTGTGTTTGCTTGTACTTGGAAAAGTAGATGCCAAACAAGAGTGGGCCCAGGACTGAGCCCTGTGGGACACCACTTGTGACAGGCTTTGAGTCTGACATGGCGCCAGCAACTCTGACCCTGTGGGTTCTGTCACTCAGCCAGTTTGCAACCCATCTTGTGATGTATGGGTTAACATTTAAGCTGATGAGTTTTTCAATGATACCCGAGTGGGGTATTGTATCGAAGGCCTTAGCCAGATCGAGGTAGGCTGTATGGACTGCCTTTCCCTCATCAATGGCTTTGGTGACTGTTTCAAAAAGTCAACCAAGTTTAAAAGGCATGATCTGCCTTTGACAAAGCCAAACTGGGTTGGATCCAAAGTCTGCAAATTCCTATGTCTTTATTTATGAGGTCCATTATGATCCTCTCCATGGCTTTGCAGATAAGGCTTGTCAAGCTAATGGGCGGTAATTTCCAGGGTCGGTGGAGGCACCGCCTTTGTGAAGTGGGACCACAGTTGCAGTGCGCCACTCCTGGGTGCGTATCCAGAGGTAAGACTTTGATTAAACAGCTGTCCTAGCTGTGGGTTTAATTCCTCATTGAGTTCGTGGAGCACACAGCCGGGTACACCATCAGGTCCCATGCATGCTGTGTTTTTCGCTTTGGAGAGAGCAGTTCTCACTTGGGCGCTGGAGATGTTTGGGGGCTGCAATCGTTTGGTATAGATATCTCTCCTTTTGGGGGGGAGGGGGGGGAGAAGTTTGCACTGAACCTGTCAGCCAGTATGTTGGCAATGTCTGTAGGATCAGTAATCTTCACATCATTTTGAACTAGTTCTGAGCATATCTGGGAGTTTCCTCCTAGGTTTCTAACATAGCTAAAGAAGACCTTATGATTGTCTTTTGAGTCTTTAGCTATTTTTCTCTCGAAATTTGCTTTGGATGATTTTATGAGAGCTCTTAGTTTTACTTATAGTGATCAAGGGTGTCTTACCTTTTAAGGATTTTGCTCTATCTTGTAGTAGCTTCCTCCTTTTGTTGTAGAGTTTGTTTATGGCTGGGGTCCGCCAGACTGGACGCTTGCCTTTGGTACAAAGAGTCTTTGTTTTGCTTGGGATTGCCTTATCCATGCAGTCCTGCAGGTGCTGGTAGAAGGCATTTGTAAGTGATTCAGCGGCTTGAGTACTGTTTTCCGCGGTTGGGGCCTTAAAGGAGACCACACTAGTCTTTAGAAGTGTGAAGTCGGCTTTTGAGAAGTTCTTTACTGTGGTCTTTTTATTTCAGGTGGGGTGGGATGAGGACCTCCAGCGAGATTAGTTTGTGATCTGATCTCACCAGTGAGGGTATACTTCGGTGTTGAACATTGTGCTCCCATGTTCGTGATGATGAGATCAAGTATGTTATCTCCTCTTGTGGGGATGGTGACTAGTTGTTCCATGGCATTTGAGTTTATGAATTCCAGGAACTTTTGGGCTAGGGTGTTTGGGCTTGAGTAGTGTTCCCAGTCTATATTAGGGTAATTGAAGTCACCTAGTATGATGGTGTTTGGTGATACATTTATCCCTCTAGTGTTTTCAGGAAGGCCATGTGAGGTTCCTGAGTTTGTGAGGGTGGCCTGTAACATGCTACAATTTGCAGAGCAGTCTTGCCTACGGTTAATTGCACCTGGATGGTCTCCGATGCATCATGCGTTGCCACCAGTCTTGAGGTGTGGGTGTCCTTGATGAATATGGATACCCCTCCTCCTTTCTTGGTATTGTCCGGATTTTGGGGCCAGAACGCATGATATGAGGTAAAACCTGATAGCTGGGGTGCTCTCAGGAGCCTTGAACCAGGTTTCTGTCACAGCACAGACATCGATGTTCTCCATACTGAGAAGGGCCTCGAGTGCGTGCATTTTGAGATTTAGACTTCTGGCATTGAGCAGCATTACCCTTAGTTTTTTCCTTTTTGTGTTCTAGGGTGGTAGGTTTAGAATTTGAGCCTTGCCTAAAAAGGCACTATGGGGTGGCAAGAGCCTTTGCCAATATCCGGAATCCCAGGGTGACAGGTGCAAGCCGTCCCTTTGAAGCAGCGTGGCTTGTCCAGCATGTCATCCCAGGCAGACAGATACTGGATCCCCTTTGAATGACACCAGTGTTTAAGCCAATTGTTAAAGCTGATCATCTTATCTCTGTATTGTGGCATCATTCTTGGTGAAGGTAGGATACTGCTCAAGGTCAGGGTCATACCTGCCTGGGCTACATAATCAGAGAGCTCCTCAATGTCTCTTTTCATGTAGTCCAAGGAGGTACGTCTCAGGTCGCTTTACACCAGCGTGGACAATGACTGAGTCATATTTGTACCTGCTGTTGAGAGACCTGAGTGCTTGCGTTATGTGGCGGATTCTAGCCCGACAGACAGCTTACTGTGACCTTCTCCTTACTCAGTCTGGTGAGCGGGACGTCAGTGTGTCTGACTATGGAGTCACCAATGACTAGTGTGTCTGGCATTGTGTTTGGCCTTAAGGGCTGTGACTGTTTGACACTCTGACTGTGAGGTCTATGTGTTGCAGGTGTTGTGTTCTGAGGTGGTGGTTGTTTGGGTGTCTGCTTTGGTGGCCTCTGCTGTTTTGGTAGATTTTTGATCAGAGCCTCCGAGTATGTCTTTGTGTGTTTATGTGTATGATTTGAGGTTGTAATGGTACTATGTGAGACTGGGTCTATAGTGTGTGTGGTAACCTTCTCCTCCTGACTGGTCTTGCCAGTCCTATGTTGAGAGAGCTCAGCCTCCAGTTTGGCCGTATAGTTGCATCTCTCGCATGTATTTGTGTTTTGTGGGAGGAGGAGAGGGTTGTCTGTGTACATGAGGCAATTGTAACATTGCCTCAATATTCCCAGGTTCACCAGCTGAGCAGGAGAGGACACTAGCAACTGATCCCTCGACATGCTAGAAGGATAGACAAAAAACTTTAAAAAAGATTCCGGGGGATGTGGGTGACCGAGAAATGGGGGGATGCCTTTTTGGGGTACTATCTATGACAAGAGTGCCGTATCAAGGTAATAAGTACTGTAGGAGCAGTGCTAGGTTTAACAGATAGAGAATAGTCTACTTGGAGTCAAGTAGAGATGATCTTTTTAGTTATAGGATACGCTGATTAGATCAGTAGTATAGTTCGAGGAAGGTAGTTTTAAGGGAAAATTTGAAGAGTGTAATTTAGGTAGCCCTAATAGTTTAAATCTGCTTAACCGGCGCTGCCCTAGTGAGCAACAGTAGCAGCTCCGCAAACTTCGTTAAATCGCTAAATCGCAAGAACGCGTTAGCGCTTTTTATATCAGGGGCTGAAAGAAGCTAGGAACTGGCCCAAACGACCAATAAACTACAAGTTACTGGCTGAAACCTCACAAAACTGGACCAACAGGCAGCTCAATGCTTCCCACTCCCACTGGTAAGCAAGGGAACCTCCTCTGTTCCAAATTAGGTAAAGATTCAGTAACAGGAACTGCAAACAAAGCCCAGGGATCAGCAAGCTCTGAAACTGGACTATTCTAGCTTAGTAAGGCGGAAAACAAGAGATATTTTTTTTTTTTTTTTCAGAAAACAAGCAGAAACAGATACAGTAAACACTTATAAATGCTATAAATCGGCTATCACAGCCTACACAAACAATTTGCAACAGTTACAGATTTTAAAAGTAACAAATTGAGAAACAAGTGCAAAAACAGAATAAATGCAGAAAAACAGTAACAATGTATCAGCAAGCAGGCGAAATACAGTTGCTAGATAAATAGAAGTGGAAAGCCACAAAAATTATACTTAAATCAGGTAAAGTCGCTTTTTAGCTCTCTGAAGCTTGGATTACTCTGCTGGCCACCACGAGGATCTGTGCTGAGTAGGTACAAGCCAAAACGCAGCGTTAGCGGTTTTTATATCAGGGGGCTGAAAGAAGCTAGGAACTGGCCCAAAACGACCAATAAACTACAAGTTACTGGCTGAAACCTCACAAAACTGGACCAACAGGCAGCTCAATGCTTCCCACTCCCACTGGTAAGCAAGGGAACCTCCTCTGTTCCAAATTAGGTAAAGATTCAGTAACAGGAACTGCAAACAAAGCCCAGGGATCAGCAAGCTCTGAAACTGGACTATTCTAGCTTAGTAAGGCGGGAAAACAAGAGATATTTTTTGTTTTTTTTTTTCAGAAAACAAGCAGAAACAGATACAGTAAACACTTATAAATGCTATAAATCGGCTATCACAGCCTACACAAACAATTTGCAACAGTTACAGATTTTAAAAGTAACAAATTGAGAAACAAGTGCAAAAACAGAATAAATGCAGAAAAACAGTAACAATGTATCAGCAAGCAGGCGAAATACAGTTGCTAGATAAATAGAAGTGGAAAGCCACAAAAATTATACTTAAATCAGGTAAAGTCGCTTTCTGAAGCTTGGATTACTCTGCTGGCCACCACGAGGATCTGTGCTGAGTAGGTACAAGCCAAAAACAGCGTTTAGCGTTTTTTATATCAGGGGGCTGAAAGAAGCTAGGAACTGGCCCAAAACGACCAATAAACTACAAGTTACTGGCTGAAACCTCACAAAACTGGACCAACAGGCAGCTCAATGCTTCCCACTCCCACTGGTAAGCAAGGGAACCTCCTCTGTTCCAAATTAGGTAAAGATTCAGTAACAGGAACTGCAAACAAAGCCCAGGGATCAGCAAGCTCTGAAACTGGACTATTCTAGCTTAGTAAGGCGGGAAAACAAGAGATATTTTTTTTTTTTTTTCAGAAAACAAGCAGAAACAGATACAGTAAACACTTATAAATGCTATAAATCGGCTATCACAGCCTACACAAACAATTTGCAACAGTTACAGATTTTAAAAGTAACAAATTGAGAAACAAGTGCAAAAACAGAATAAATGCAGAAAAACAGTAACAATGTATCAGCAAGCAGGCGAAATACAGTTGCTAGATAAATAGAAGTGGAAAGCCACAAAAATTATACTTAAATCAGGTAAAGTCGCTTTTTAGCTCTCTGAAGCTTGGATTACTCTGCTGGCCACCACGAGGATCTGTGCTGAGTAGGTACAAGCCAAAAAACGCGCGTTTAGCGTTTTTTATATCAGGGGGCTGAAAGAAGCTAGGAACTGGCCCAAAACGACCAATAAACTACAAGTTACTGGCTGAAACCTCACAAAACTGGACCAACAGGCAGCTCAATGCTTCCCACTCTCACTGGTAAGCAAGGGAACCTCCTCTGTTCCAAATTAGGTAAAGATTCAGTAACAGGAACTGCAAACAAAGCCCAGGGATCAGCAAGCTCTGAAACTGGACTATTCTAGCTTAGTAAGGCGGGAAAACAAGAGATATTTTTTTTTTTTTTTTTCAGAAAACAAGCAGAAACAGATACAGTAAACACTTATAAATGCTATAAATCGGCTATCACAGCCTACACAAACAATTTGCAACAGTTACAGATTTTAAAAGTAACAAATTGAGAAACAAGTGCAAAAACAGAATAAATGCAGAAAAACAGTAACAATGTATCAGCAAGCAGGCTAAATACAGTTGCTAGATAAATAGAAGTGGAAAGCCACAAAAATTATACTTAAATCAGGTAAAGTCGCTTTTTTAGCTCTCTGAAGCTTGGATTACTCTGCTGGCCACCACGAGGATCTGTGCTGAGTAGGTACAAGCCAAAAAGCGCGTTTAGCGTTTTTTATATCAGGGGGCTGAAAGAAGCTAGGAACTGGCCCAAAACGACCAATAAACTACAAGTTACTGGCTGAAACCTCACAAAACTGGACCAACAGGCAGCTCAATGCTTCCCACTCCCACTGGTAAGCAAGGGAACCTCCTCTGTTCCAAATTAGGTAAAGATTCAGTAACAGGAACTGCAAACAAAGCCCAGGGATCAGCAAGCTCTGAAACTGGACTATTCTAGCTTAGTAAGGCGGGAAAACAAGAGATATTTTTTGTTTTTTTTTTTTTCAGAAAACAAGCAGAAACAGATACAGTAAACACTTATAAATGCTATAAATCGGCTATCACAGCCTACACAAACAATTTGCAACAGTTACAGATTTTAAAAGTAACAAATTGAGAAACAAGTGCAAAAACAGAATAAATGCAGAAAAACAGTAACAATGTATCAGCAAGCAGGCGAAATACAGTTGCTAGATAAATAGAAGTGGAAAGCCACAAAATTATACTTAAATCAGGTAAAGTCGCTTTTTAGCTCTCTGAAGCTTGGATTACTCTGCTGGCCACCACGAGGATCTGTGCTCTGTAGGTACAAGCTGAAAACTTGGCGTTTAGCTTTTTATATCAGGGGGCTGAAAGAAGCTAGGAACTGGCCCAAAACGACCAATAAACTACAAGTTACTGGCTGAAACCTCACAAAACTGGACCAACAGGCAGCTCAATGCTTCCCACTCCCACTGGTAAGCAAGGGAACCTCCTCTGTTCCAAATTAGGTAAAGATTCAGTAACAGGAACTGCAAACAAAGCCCAGGGATCAGCAAGCTCTGAAACTGGACTATTCTAGCTTAGTAAGGCGGGAAAACAAGAGATATTTTTTTTTTTTTTTTTCAGAAAACAAGCAGAAACAGATACAGTAAACACTTATAAATGCTATAAATCGGCTATCACAGCCTACACAAACAATTTGCAACAGTTACAGATTTTAAAAGTAACAAATTGAGAAACAAGTGCAAAAACAGAATAAATGCAGAAAAACAGTAACAATGTATCAGCAAGCAGGAAAATACAGTTGCTAGATAAATAGAAGTGGAAAGCCACAAAAATTATACTTAAATCAGGTAAAGTCGCTTTTTTAGCTCTCTGAAGCTTGGATTACTCTGCTGGCCACCACGAGGATCTGTGCTGAGTAGGTACAAGCCAAAAACGCGTTTAGCGTTTTTATATCAGGGGCTGAAAGAAGCTAGGAACTGGCCCAAAACGACCAATAAACTACAAGTTACTGGCTGAAACCTCACAAAACTGGACCAACAGGCAGCTCAATGCTTCCCACTCCCACTGGTAAGCAAGGGAACCTCCTCTGTTCCAAATTAGGTAAAGATTCAGTAACAGGAACTGCAAACAAAGCCCAGGGATCAGCAAGCTCTGAAACTGGACTATTCTAGCTTAGTAAGGCGGAAAACAAGAGATTTTTTGGTTTTTTTTTCAGAAAACAAGCAGAAACAGATACAGTAAACACTTATAAATGCTATAAATCGGCTATCACAGCCTACACAAACAATTTGCAACAGTTACAGATTTTAAAAGTAACAAATTGAGAAACAAGTGCAAAAACAGAATAAATGCAGAAAAACAGTAACAATGTATCAGCAAGCAGGCGAAATACAGTTGCTAGATAAATAGAAGTGGAAAGCCACAAAAATTATACTTAAATCAGGTGGAAGTTTATATAAACTGGACAGCCAGGGATGGGGCTGTTTTTTTTTTCTTTTTCTTGCAATCGAAAATGGGTACAGTGAGACAATTAATTCGGTACATCTGACAGCTATGCCAAAGATCATTGCTTTTTTTCTTACTTCAATTAACCTTAAATTTCAGGTGTTCTAAAGACATATAAAGCTGACTTAAGGTATGCATAAAGGAGCATGTTTTCTACTTCAAGGGATATTACATGAGAGTTGATATATGATATGAAATATAGTTGGATGTGGGTTGAGCTTGTGGGATCCCAGTCGGCACCAGAAGAAGTTTTAATGAACTCTAGTCATAGATCACTCTGATTCATCTGCAGTGAATAGTCTGAAAACCAGTTTAGAATCATAGTGTTGAAGTCATATATGGAAAGTTCCCTGACCAATCCATGATAGCCCAGACAATCAAAAGCCTTATTTTGATGTAATACAGTCCAAATAAATTCCTCTTAAGTTTGGGTACAATACAAACAGACAGTCAGGAAAACAATGTTGTATTTGTGCCACATAATTTCTGAAGCCATGATGATAACTAGGCAGCAAATCAATGGCCTCAAAATGTCAATGAAGCTATATGGCTGTGGTCATTTCCAAAATTTTGGCCAAACTTGGCAGCAATGTAACAGGTACAGCTTTTAATTATTTATCACCTTCCCTATCTGTTTACCTGGCAGGTAAAGCTGCTAGATATTTTCTTTTTCCATCTTATACTTATGAACTCTGATGTGACTAAGAAACTTTTCATATTCCTAAGTCATACAACTGGACAAGGAAACAATAAACATTAGAAAAAGTTGAAGCACATTAGCTCATAGCTTTGTGCCACATGACATAGTAGTTCTGAACAAACTCAAGTGAGAAAAAAATGAGAGAAAGGAACATAAATCTGAGAGAGGCAAAGGGAAACGAGACATAATTTAACTAAAACAGAAATAAGCAGAATATCAGGATATCCTGGGAACTGCAAACCTGAGAGAAAGAGTCAGTCATTAGCACCTACATATTTATTTATTTAATTTTACATTTGTTAACCGGGATAGTCCTACTGGGCCTAGAGAACCCTTTTTCAGTGGAGACCCAAGGAGAAAAGCTCAAGGAAAATAATTAAAAAATAAGAAGAACCTAACAATTCAAGTTGTAAGATACTTAATTGTACGAAAACAGGGAGAAATATGCAATATGAATATATATATATATAAGGCAAAAGTACAGTATTTTGAGAATGCAGTAACAATATGTTTGAGGAATTTGGTTAGCATTAAGTTATTTACAAAGAATGTAGCAATGTCTAATATAAAAAAAATCAAAGTAACATCATGGTATAGTACAACAAAGATGTATTTAATAGCATAGGTGCTAACTGCAGAGAGAATAGTATATGCAGACAGTTTAGGTGGATATCAGGCAAATATTTTAATTGAGAGAAGAAGAAAAATTCATTAGGTAATTTCTTGAGAAGTACATACCCATGCATGTTGGAAATGATTTTTTAGTTGCTTTTTGAATTCACCACTTTTGACAGTTGAGTGAAGGGACAATGGAAGTTTGTTCCATGAGTATGCAATTGAATGACTGTAAAGCATTTTTCCAATATTTTTGTTTGACCTAATCACCTGCAGAAGGTTTTCCTGTGTGCTTCTGAGGTCACAATTGGGTATCTAAGGTATAATTATGGTTATAAGGGCAGGGCAGAAGTTGGGGTTATTTAGGATGGTGTGTGCAATTTGTAGTTGTGATATTTGAAGCATGTGGGGAAGCTCAGGCCATCTTAAGCTTTTCAGGGATATACAATGATGGGATTTGTAGCTATTACTGGCTGTGAATCTTGCTATCTTGTTACAGGTGGTTTCTAGTTTAGTTTTAGAATTAGCTGAAAGAGTTTTTTAAAGTGAGTGACTGAAATAGTTAAAAGCAGGTAAGGCTCGGGAGGGCTGGGGTGTGGGTGTTGTAGTTAATGGTGATGTGGGATATGAGTAGAGGAGAGGGGTGTCTATTGGCTAGTGCAGAGGTGGGGCAAAGCATGTTTAGCTATAAAGGAAATTATGACAGGGGTGAGTGGGAATGGGAGTAGGGTAGGGGCACAGAGTGAGTCCGAATGGAGGGGGATGAGCCAGAAAAACTGGACCAGGTCAGCTTTCAAGAAAACTATCAAGAAAACCAAGCTCAGCCAATTCCAGGTCAGTGTATCACAGTGTCTTCCTAATAACTAGAAATCTTGTTCTACTAATCTAGTACAGTGTGATGAAAAGGACAACCACTTCTATAGGGAAAAACAATACAAATATGGGCTGCAGGCAAATAGGTAAACTTTTTCCAAGAGAAAGAAAGTAGTTTTAAGTAACTGACATAGGAGTATAATAGGAATAGAAAAATAATGTGTGTGTGTGGGGGGGGGGGAGTAGTGTGCATGCTTGCAGTAAAAGGCTATAGCAAAATGTCTTCAGTTTAGAGGACAGATTAAATACAAAGTACAGTTTTGTACCTACCATAAATGTAGATGTCCGAGAGGAATGCATCTGCAGTCTTTACAAATGGGGTTGTCCTATCGTCAGGCAGCCCTTCGGTCGGCCGGATTCCAAAGTCTGGGTCTGGCTTCGGCTGGTGTCGCACTTCACCCGACATCATTGCGGCAGTTCTTCGGGTATAAAGGCATCAGCCGACGCCATTTTCCTCAGTGTTTCTTGCCCCAGATGCCAGGTGCCATCTTAGATGGCTAAATTTGGATAAATGCCAAAGTTTCCAAATAGTATGGAGCAAACACACAAAATAAACATGTATGTACATATATACAAACAAATACACCATAATAGATCCCCCCCAAGCTAGCTGAAGATTGGTAAGTACCCTAGGAGTACCTCAGAGGGGAAGGAGGGTGGGTAATCCTGACTGCAGATGCATTCCTCTCGGACATCTACATTTATGGTAGGTACAAAACTGTACTATGTCCTTCAAGGATGCATCTGCAGTCTTTACAAATGGGTAGAATACCATAGCTAAACTAGGGGAGGAGGAAATGAGAATAGATTATGGTGTAGTCAGGATCCCTTGCAAAACAGCAGTGGCAAAACCAGCACGGGATCTAGAGTATAGAGGTAAATTATAATGCTTGGCAAATGTATGCACGGAGGTCCAAGTAGCAGCCTCTATAATGTCCTTGGTAGCCACTCCTCGTAAGAAAACTGTGGTAGTGGCTGTAGCCCTTGTGGAGTGAGGCCTGATATTCTCTGGAGTTTTCTTTCCATGGTAGGAGTAACAAAATCTAATGCAATTTCCTATCCATTTGGAGATTGTCTATTTAGAAATTGGTTTTCCTTCTTTTCCTGTTGCATATGCTACCAGAAGCTGGTCAGTTTTTCTATTGTTTTTTGTCCTGTCCAGGTAGTAGCGCAATTGTCTGTGTACATCCAAAGTATGTAAGAGCTTTTCTCCCCTGTTCTGTGGATTGGGGAAGAATGTAGGAAGGTGGATAGCCTGATTTAAAGAGACTCTGGATACCACCTTAGGCATAAATGTAGGATTTGTTCTCATGGACACTCTATCTTGATGGAAGATCAGGAAGGGTTGTACTGCCATTAATGCCTGTAGTTCAGAGACCCTTCTTGCTGAAGTTATTGCCAGCAGGAAAGCAGTCTTCCAGGATAAGTATTGCAATTCTGCTGTAGCTGCTGGTTCGAAAGGAGGTAGAGTCAGTTTTTCTAGCACAAAGTTCAAGTCCCATGCTGGCAATGGAGGTTTCCTGGGAGGTTTTACATTTTAATTCCTCTCAGAAACTGTCTGAGCAGAGGATGCGAGAAGACAGGAGGATCCAAGCTGTATTCTGCTGAAATAGCTGATGCATGTATCTTGATGGAGGAATAGGACAGGCCTGTATGGAAGAGCTCCGCCAAGTACTCCAGGATGTTGGCTATGTTTACCAGTGTCACATCTTGCCCCTTTGCAGTACTCCAGATGAGATATCTTTTCCATTTTGCTGCATAATTCTTTCTTGTTGAAGGTCTACGAGCCTCCAAGATTATGTCTTTAACCCTTTGGGATAAATTTGGGTTAATTGCTGTTATGTAATGTTCCAGGCAGTTAGCTGCAGAGTTTTTAGGTTTGGATGCAGAATGTTGTAGTTGTTCTGTGTCAGCAGTAATGGGATCAGGGGCAGTGTCCATATTTGTTCCCGGGACATGCTCCTCAGCAGAGGATACCAATGTTGTCTTGGCCAGTCTGGGGCTATCAGAATGATCCTCGGACGTTCCTCTTTGATCTTGAGAAGCACCTTGTGCATCAAAGGAAGTGGTGGGAATGCGTTTGCTGTCAGGCTTTTCCAACTGAAGGATAGGGAGTCCACCTTCCAAGCAAGTGGGTGGTAGGTCCTTGTGCAGAATTTCTTCAACTGGTGATTGAATGGGGATGCAAACAAGTCTATTTGTGGTAATCCCCATTCTCGTGTGATGGTTTTGAAAATGTCCGGATGCAGCATCCATTCGTGGGCATCTGTTGTAGTTCTAATTAATATGTCTGCTAGAATGTTTTCCTTCCCTGGTACATAAATTGCCTGTAACTGAATGTTGTAGCTCAGAGCCACATCCCATAGGTCCAGTGCCAGCCGGCATAGAGGGTATGAGTGTGTGCCTCCCTGTTTGTTGATGTACCACATAACTGTGGTATTGTCTGTCCTTATCATCAACTGGCCTTCTTGGAGAAGAGGTCAGAATGCCTGGATTGCCAATTTTACTGCCATCATTTCTTTTAGATTTATGTGCAGATGCAGCTGGTCTTGAGTCCATAGGCCTTGAATGCACTTGCCCATCATGTGTGCCCCCCAACCGAGGTCTGAGGCATCTGTCGTGATGATTTGTCTTGGTTGACTTTTGCAGAAGGGCAGTCCTGTGTTTGATTGACAGGCCTGAGCCCACCATAAGAATTCTTGCTTCAGGCATGGGATCATTGGAATTTTGGTTTCTAGGCTGTGCTTGTGCTGAGACCACAATTTCTTTACGTACCACTGTAGCTTTCTCATATGAAGCCTGGCATGAGGGACCAGTATTATGCAGGATGCCATGAAGCCTAGAGCTTGTAGCACTTTTCTTGCAGTTAGATGGCTCTGCTTTGTTAATGCCAAGAAGTAGAGAGGAAGTTGCTCTTTCTTTTCTGCAGTTAGAAATGCCATTTGTTTTGATGTGTCCAGTTCTGCACCCAGGAAGGTTATTCTTTGGGATGGAATCAGCCTTGACTTTTTTGTATTGACTGTATATCCCAGAGCTTGTAGCAGTTAGATGACTCTTTGTAAGTCTTCTGTTAGTTTGTTTTTGTTGTCCGCTTGCATCAGGCAGTCGTCCAGGTAGGGATAGATTTGAATTCCCTGAAGTCTGCAATGAGCGATTACTGATGCCAGGCATTTTGTGAACACTCTGGGCGCAGTAGATAAGCCAAAGGGCAATGCTGAGAATTGATAATGCTCTGATCCTGCAAGAAATCTGAGGTATCTTCTGCAAATTGGTCTTATGGGGACGTGCAGGTATGCTTCCTTGAGATCTAGAGTTACCAGCCAAGACTCCTTGCCCAGCATGGGAAGAAGCTGCTGTAGGGTCAGCATTTTGAATTTTGGAACAATGAGGAATGTGTTTAAAGCGGACAGGTCGAGAATAGGCCTCCATTTGTTTTCTTTTCTTGGAACCAGGAAGAGTCTGGAGTAAAATCCCTTCCCTTACTCCATAAATGGTACCTTTTCCACAGCTCGCATTCTTAATAATTGAGATATTTGTTTTAGAGCTTCTGTCCTTTGAGAAGGTGGTAGGTTTGGCATTCCTCTCTTTCCTGGTAGAGTATGGAAATGGAACCTGTAACCTTTGTCTATAGTCTGCAAAATCCATTTTTCTCTTGTAATGCAGTGCCAGTTTCTTGAAAATAATGTTAGCTTTCCGCCTAAGGGTGCTTCTAGTTGTTCCCTGGTAGGCGGTGCCACCGCCAAGTCACTGTGATTGAGTTGTTGTAGTGGTGGTGGCTGTATCCGTGCCTCGCTGGTTGTTACCCTGCCACTGGCAGCCCCTGTAGGCACCCCTGGATTGGTTTCTGCCTCTAGAGCGCCTATTCCTGCCTCTTTGTGCCTTAGAGGAGTCCGGAAAGGACCAATTCTTGGAGGGCCAATTCCTGCTAAACCTTGGAGGTTGAACTTGTAAGAAATCTTTTACTGTTTGCACAGATTTTGCTTTCTCTTCCATCTTTTTTAGTACCTGCTGTGCGGGGGCACCAAATAAATTGACCTTGTCCATAGGTGCATCCAAAAGCTTAGATTTGACATGGTCTGGTAATGCCTGTTCCTTCAACCATGCATGCCTCCTGAAAACTGTGCCAGTCATGGCTGATCTAAAGGAAGCCTCCAGTGCATCATAGCCACATTTTAAAGAATGGTTACTAACCTGCTGTATGTTATGTAACATTTCTTGAACATACTTTTATCTAAAGATTCTTCAGAGGACAGCTTTTTAGTCAACTGGTCAAGCATAAACTCTTGATATTGAATCATATGAAATTGGCAGTTCAAAGCTCTAGCTGACAAAGTAGCAGAGGTGTAAACTTTTACCCCATCTCTCTAAGGACCTGGATTCCCTTTCAGAGGGAGGGTTTTTAGAAGAAGTAGCTGCTACAGCTTTAGGGCCCGGGGAGATAGTCTCGGGATCTGAAAAGGGGCCTTATATAAGTGGTGATGAGTGTCCGGGACCCTGTAGTACCTATCGGGCTTAGCAGGAGCCGGAGGCAAAGTATCAGGAGCAGTGCAAGCATCATTAAATGCATCATCAACAACAGATAGAACTGGAGGTATAGCTAAAGGCCTATGCTGTGGCAAGTGTAGAAAGGTCCTAAGCCTTTTTCTAGAGTCTGAGAAATCTTGGCCCTGCCACTGAAATTGTTCCCTCATAGCATGCAAGGTTTCCCCAAAGGAAAATTCCTCAGGAGGAGAGGCTGAAGGGATGGACTCCTCAGCATCAGAGTCTTTGTAAGGAGAATAAGAAGCCCCAGGAGGGTCTGTATGTTCTGAGTCATCAGAGGAATCATCTGTGGCTACTGGCTCAGGGGGCTCTGCTCTAGGCCTCTTTTCTGGAGGAGGGAGAGAGGCCCTGTCTGGATGAGGCTGGGCACCACGAATTAAAGAGATGAGATCCTCTGCCAAAGAAAACATATGGGAGCTGGTGCTGGGCCTGTGAGAGGGGGGCTTGGCAGGCACAGGTTTTGATGTTTTGGCTGCTTTAGCCCTGGCAAAGGCCTTAATAGACATAGCTGGAGGAGGCCTAGCAGCTCCACGTGCAGGGGTAGAAATATCTAGGGGAATGGTGTCTGATAAATCCTGTGAAATCGCAACAGAAGGTTGGATTTCAGAAGCCGTTTCTACCAGGATAGAAGAGGCCTCGGTAGCAGGCAAGTTATCGGCTGAAGAAAGAACCGCTTGCTCGGTTTCGGCCGAAACCGAGACACTCGTGGTTTGCTTAACCGCGGTTTCAGCCGAAACCACGGACCGCGAGTGTCAGTCTTTTTCTTTGCGCTTTTTGGTTATTTGCGTAGTCGGAGGATCCGACGGCATAATGTAGGCAAAATCGGAGCCGAAAATCTGCTCAGCAAAGTCCGAGCGACGTCTAAGCGTCCGTCGGTTAAAAGAAGCACAGGCTAGACAAGCTGCTACGTCGTGGTCTGGGCCTAAACAATGTATGCAATAGGAGTGGAAATCTTTATGAGGTATTTGTTTCCCACAAGATAAACAGTTATTAACTTTCTTTGACATCGGCTGAGGCAAGAAAGAGTCCCCAACGGGGTACTTAGCTTTATAGAAGTCTTCGAAGTAGTATTCGGTAGTAGTAATCTCTGGATCTGACCGACCGGCACTTGCGAACAGCTTCTGCTTCGGGCGCCACGCGGCAAGAAAGACTGAGGAAAATGGCGTCGGCTGATGCCTTTATACCCGAAGAACTGCCGCAATGACGTCGGGTGAAGTGCGACACCAGCCGAAGCCAGACCCAGACTTTGGAATCCGGCCGACCGAAGGGCTGCCTGACGACAGGACAACCCCATTTGTAAAGACTGCAGATGCATCCTTGAAGGACATCTCTAACATATACTACTTTAGCTGAAAGCACTTTAGCGTTCCACCAATGCAGGGTTTCACAGTGCAGGGCAACCAGACAGCCTTTGGTTTATTGGAGGTTGGCCAGAACACAGAATAAAACTTTTGCTGTGGAGACTGGAAATAAAAAGGAAAAGGAGGTAAATATTAGGTCTGAAGTTTTAAAACACTCTGATTAGTAAGTAGCTAAGATGATGCAGGAAAGGATCAGCATACCTTGTAAGAAACCTCACAATTCTATGTGCAACACAAAATGCAAAGAAAGTAGAGAAAAAAAACAAAAGGTAACTGCAGTTGATACCAAGCTATTATAACATACACTATACTATTATGTATTGTTATAAAAGTTATGAAGAGAAAACAGTAACTACTGCGTACATACCAAGGTCACTGCACTGTGGTCACCAATTTTACCCAACCACATTGCTCTGCTGACTTTTTAATCAGTCCACATACAAAAGGACACTGATTTAAAAAGTTATAAGAAGAAAAATGTGGCTAGCTTCACAATGGTAATGTCATAGGCAGTCAACTAACATCATAATCTATGACTTTCTAATCAGCAGGCAAAGTCACTGGAGTACAACTGGTCAGAGCTTATATATCTAAATGTATTTTGTATAATAATTGTATATGTAGTTGGTGAATTAAGAAATTTGCCATTCTATTCTACTAGTAGTGGTTACCAAAACCTGTTATTTATGCAGATAACCAGATGAAATGCTTGCTTTTCTACATTTCATACAGCATAGTGCATTGTCATGGATAGTTGTGGGAAAGCTGCTTCAGAGAATTCATAGTACAATATGACACATACCCTTAACCGTAGCATAGGTTGTCAAATATATGTTCTGAAGTTGCAGTCAGGAGTATTTAACCAAAATAACAATAGTCTAATAATCAAAGACAGGTTTGTAAATATTCTGAATAAGAAATTAGTTGTCATATAGATAACCAAGACATGAAATAGACATTAACTTAGTTAAAATTATTTTGAAGTTTGATGTGTGAAAATAGATACTAAGTTTAAACAGAGGACTGCCAACCAGAAATGAACACACCCTGTGCATTGTTTGAATACCAGGACCTAGAATGCTGTCTGTAGCTCAGACACAACATGATGGCAATGTATTTCTCTTCACAGATAAACAGCTCAGGCTTCCTACAGTACTCTCCAAGGGGTTAATCAATCCTCTACATTCCTATTTCAACCAATTTAGTTATTGATCAGCAAACTACAGCACCTGCCTAATAATGTTTCTGGCCTGATGCTCTACATGAAACCACAGAAGGTACACTAACCTGTGACAAATTAATTACATTTCAGTAAATTTCTCTAAACAGTACTAAGAATGAATGGATTCATTTTCTCTACTCACAGCTCCTACTGTTATTAGCTTATAGTGATTGTCATCTTAATAGATGCAGTGTGCATTGGAGTGCCAGACAGCAATAATTCATAAAATTCCCAAATGAAGTTAGAATAATTACAACATGAGCACTGAAAGTCTTGCACCGTTGTTTGCCTGCTTGCCATCTGTCAGTTCACATACGGTATTACAGTAGTCAGAATACACATTGAATTATAATTCAAATGTTTGCATTAAAATTACAGATCATATTATCATTCAAGTACTTACATTAAAATCACCCTTTGTTAAATTCACCTTGTGATTTTCTCTCAAAAGACTACTGATGCTATCCATTCCAGCTTCACTCTCTCTCTCATACTAAGCACTTTTAGCAATATCATCCATCTAAATCTTTCTTTTGGTCAAGCCCTACTATCATACCACCAAACTGTACAACTTCTCCGGGTTGCCCCACTGATACAGTGGCAGGCAATCTAACTTACTGCCAGTGACACATGATCAACTAGCAACTCTGCTGCAGACTCTGACAGCAAGAACTGAGGAGTGAAGATCATGAGTGGTTTCAACAACTGGCTAAGTGGCTGCTCTTATTCCATGGGACTCTTGTATGTGTCAGCATGGGATGAGATACTTGAAATTCCTACTTGCTTTGTCAAGGATATTCTGCATCGTTCATTCCAAGCCTTCCACATACTGGATAAAGCATTTGCTACACCTATAGAGCTTTTCTTAGACAGAGTCCAGCTGACTGACATACCAGCATAACTAAGACATCAAATCCAAAGCAGGATCACATTAATATAGCTCTGTTAAATGTCAGACGTCTCAACAACAAATTGCCTGACCATGAGTCTCTCTTACATGTGGAGCACATCCATGTCTGTGCAATTATTAAAACTTAGTTTAAAAGTTCAGAAAGTACTCTCTCTCTTACCCAGGCTTTGTTTTTATGATGCCTTCAGATCCAGTGGGAACTGTGATGAATTTGTTAGGAACCATATTATCTCTTGGTAGATTCTCAAAGACCCACAAACTGAACTCATACTAAACAGAACCAATTATCAGTCTATAGACTGTTACAGGATATCCTCTGTGTCCCCTGAAAATGATATACGATTTCTTAACATATTAGATGAACTCCAGATAAACAAGAACTTCATTATGCTGGCAGACTTTAACTACTAATCAGTAAATTAGAGCACATTTACCTCAAATATATCGGATATGCCAAAATGTTCTTTGATTTCAAAAACAAAATCTCAGTTTTCTAGATTGTTAACAAACCAGTAGATGACATAATATTCTTAACCTACTCCTCAGTAATATAACGTCTTCTTGTACTGTTCTTCTGGTAACCCCTTCTCCAGTCTAATCAGATCAAACACTAGTGACCTTCACCTTTAAAGTCCCTAAACCAATATTTTGAATTTTAAGGATTTCACATATATGAATCTCAGCAAATTATATGATGAAATTTCAAAATTCACTGGTAGCAGTATAACCCCAGACATTTTCCCAGCAGATAGTTTCACAAAGGAGTTCTATGTCCACTTAGAAAAACATGCAGAAGTATCAGCCTCAGCCAGATATAAATACAATGGGAAATTTAAAATTATATAATGACCCCCCCATTAATATTCCAAAACGTGCACGCTGATTTGTCAGTGTGCATGTTGTAAATCGGAGTTATAGTAATGGAAGAAGGTTCGGTCGCCCGGACTTTTTCAATTAGTATAACTCTTTTTTTTACAGCAACGGAGAACACAAGATCCCCGTTGCTTTTTACAACATGTCTCGCTATGCTAAACAAGTTTAACATAGCGAGACAGCTTTTAAAATAAGCAACGGAGCATCTATTCTGCTTTTAACTGCATATTAAAACTTGAAAAGAGACCACAGCTCTGTGTCTTATGAGTCAGGCAGAATTTTTCCCCACCCTCCCACCCGGTTACTGTAGTGTTCTTAAACACCACTGTCTTTCTAGTTGCCTTCCCCTTATGTTAATTTGACCATATATCTCATTTCCTCTCTGTTTTTACTGGCTTGTGTGAGTAAGCACAAAATTATCATTTTGTGAAATCACTCCCCTTCAACTATTTAAATTTATTAGCCATCCTACTGTATTCCATAGTACCAGAATACAAAAGTGACCACCCCTTTTCAATCTATCTTGCTGTTTTAAAAATAGTGACTCTCCACTAAAACTTAACTTTTTAGATAGGTAAAACTTAAGTTACCTACTTTCACATCTAACTCCTCTAGTGCACACTGCATTGTTTAGGATAAACCATTTTTCATCCCTGTGACTAGCACTTGCTTTAAAACCTATTGGAAAGCACTAGGAAATCTTAAACTGATACAAACACTCAACTCTCCTTGTTAATAAGGAGAAATTAATCATAGGCACTAAACAGCCTATAATTGCAAAGTACCTTGTTAAGGTAAGGGAAAACAGCTCATGTACTTCACAAAAAAAGCACCAAACCAGGCCTGCCCAAGGGTCAGCTTCTGGTGATTTCTCCTGTCCAAATGGTGAATCTGGGCATACTGGGGCAATGCAGCAATTGCCTCATGTACACAGACAACTCTCTCCTCCTACCACCCAACACTACAACCTGCAAGAGATGCACTTACCTAGCCAAACTGGAAGCAAAGCTCTCTCCACCCAGGATTGTGCTAGACAAGAGAAGGTTAACAACCGCACTACACCTCAAGCAACACATAGCCCTTCTAAACTCACACTACCAACACCCACACATAGCAACACTAAAACCACATATGTGGAGGCCCTTAACAGTAACCTGCCCAAGCAAAAAGCACCTCCGAAGCTGAAATGCAGACAGACACCAATCACAACCAAAGTGTCACATAGCTCACAACACCAGTGTGCCACCCAACAACAGACCCTAAGGCAAGACAACGTACCCAACACTTTAGACATAGGTGACTCTATAGTCAGGCACACTGATGTCCCACTCACCAGGCTGAACAAGGAGAAAATTACAGTCAGTTGCCTGTCGGGTGCCAGGATCCACCTCATAACGCATGCACTCAAGTCACTTCACAACACGTACAAATATGACTCTGTCATTGTCCATGTTGGAGTGAATGACTTGAGATGTACCTCCCTGGACTACATGAATAGAGACATGGAAGGGCTCTTGGATCATGTGGCCCAGGCAGGTATGACCCTAGCCCTGAGTAGCATCCTGCCTTTGCCCAGAATGATACCACAGTATAAGGACAAAAATGACTGACTTCAACAATTGGCTAAGCTTCTGGTGTCATTCAAAGGGGATCCAGTATCTGTCTGCCTGCGACGACAAGATCGACAGACTACAATGTTTTGCTAGAGATGGTCGGCACCTGTCACCCCTGAGATTCAGATTACTGGCTAAAGCCCTTGCCACCCCTATAGTGCCTTTTTTAGGCAAAGCTCAAAGGACAAAACCACCACCGTAACAGGTACAAGTATGCAAAATCTGAAGGTAATGCTACTCAATGCTAGGAGTCTAAACCTCAAAATGCACTCCCTCAAGGCACTCCTCAACATGGAGTACATCAATATTTGTGCAATAACTGAGACCTGGTTCAAGGCTCCAGAGAGCACCCCTGCAATACCAGGCTACAACTCTTACCACACTTATCAGCCACTAAACCAGGACCGAAACACTAAAGGTGGAGGAGTGTCTATTCACCAAGGATATTCACAACACCAGGCTAGTTGCCCAACACAATGCATCTGAAATTCTCCAGGTGCGGTGCAACTAACACTAGGTAAGACTGCCATCCAAACTGTAGCTTGCTACAAATCTACCACCATGCCCCAAGTTTCTCACTACACCTTTCTAAGCATACTGGAAAATATTAAGATACAACCAAACACCCTAATACTGGGTGATTTCAACTACCCTGCCATTAACCGGGAAAACTACTTGTGTACCAGCACCTTTGCACAATGGTTTTTGGAATTTAAATTCCAATGCCCTGGATCAACTAATCCTTAGTCCCACCAGGGGCTCCAATATCCTAGACCTGGTTATTACCAACATGGGAAATCAATGCTCCACACCTATGGTCACCCCCTCGTTGGTCAGGTCTGACCATAAGCTAAATCCCACCCCCCAGTAAGGAAACCTCCATAAAAAACTTCTCCTAAGCCAACTTCATGCTACTCAAGTCAGAAGTGACAAACTTCATGACACCCATGCAGATGGGAACAGAAAGTTCAACTGCTGAATCCTACACTGAGGCACTATATGAGCACATCCACTCGTGCATGAATCGTACCATCCCCAATTGAACAAAGACAGTCTCCTCCCAAAATAGGAAGCCAATCTTGTGGCCCCTTGTCATAAACAAACTTTACAACAAAAGGAAGAAACTGTTGTAGAAAAGAGGAAAATCCCAGGATGCAAAAAACTCCCTTACCACCCACACTTTAAAAGTAGCCGACTCCAAATTCAGATCCAGACAAGTGACAAGTGGCATACCTCAGGGTTCAGTCCTGGGATCTCTCTTGTTTGGCATCTACTTCTCTGAAGTAAAGGCCAACACTAAGAGACTCTGGCTAACAAAGTTTGCAGATGACTGCAAACTGGGAGCCTTTATTGAATCCCCAAATTATGTGGATATTCTACAAAAGGGCCTTACAGAAACAGATGCTTAGTGCCAGAGACATGGGCTCAAACTCAGTGCCAAGAAATGTATAGTTATTCCCTTTAGGAAAAAAAACATGTACCCATGAATTACCACATAGGTGGCAGTACACTAAACACCGAAAGTGTGATAACAGACTTAGGGACACAGGTGGACAGTGGTCTCACCTTCGATAACCACATCACCACAACAGTGAGGAAATCCTTCTATGTGGCACACCTCATCACTAAGGGCTTTTCATCCAGAGAAAAGGAGGTCATTGTCCCACTGTACTCATCCCTCATTAGAACCATTATAGAATACAACGCCCCATTTGGTATGTACCTCTCAAGACAGCTGCAACAACTGGAAAGGCCGCAGAAATACCTAACTAAAAGAATCACAGGCCTAAAGCAGATGCCCTATGACCATCTAAAAAAACTCCACCTATACTCTGTCACATATTGTCTACTCAGAGGTGATCTCTGCTTAACATACAAGGCCATGTCAAACCCAGAATTGTTGGACATGCTACACTTAAAGAAATCCCAATCCCTCAGAGACACACACTCCAGGGATTTAAACTTTGTCATCACAATGAACAAAACATGCTGGAGGGATAGGTTCCTGACCCAGATACTCCCCAGACTCTGGAATAGACTGCCCATACATGTCAAGCAGAGTGCCCCTTTGGCCCTCTTCAAAAGGAACCGTGATGATTGGATGGGAGATATGAAAGTCACCCAGGGGATCACGGCAGTCGCCCTGCTAGACAGGGGTCCAGGGAAGTAAATACTGTGGGAAGAAATAGCCAGGGAATTGTTATGGCTAGGCTTGTATAGGCCCTAGGGCCGCTAGCCTAGTACCAACCTATGAAGTTAGTATACATGGCTATTTAATAAACAGCACTAAAGAACCCAGAGGAGAGCCCCTCCTTAAACCACTCAACTTAAATGTAGTCATTGGCTTTGTCCCTGAGGTTTGGTGCACAGCAATGGTGATGCCATTCCATAAGGGTAGTCCCACCACTGACCCAAAGAATTATAGGCCCATCAGCCTGACAAGTCTTATTTGCAAAGCCATGGTAGGCATCTTAACTGACCTGATTAACTATAAGATTAAAAATATGGTCAGGCTAAAGAGCAGCAGTTTGGCAAGTAAGAACTTTGTCTACTGAATCAAGTAAACTTTACTGAAAAAGCAACAAAAGTTGTTGATAGAGTCATGCTTTTCACCTGGCCTAGGTCACTGACATTATCCCCCCATGCCAGCAGAGTCAGTAAACTAAATGAATTACAAATAGATCCCTCTGTGGTAAGATACAAACAGAGCCCTATGTGGTAAGATGTATAGCAAACTGGCTGAAGCTCAGAAGCCATACAGTGCAGGTAGCAGATGCTTTATTAGTTACAAAATGCGCAGTGGAAATAATAGAGAAAGTATGAAGATGCCTTGTGTTGTTCTAGAGGGATCCAAGCTAAGACCCCCCTTTTGTTTGGCATTTACTTTTCAGAGCTCTAGATCAAAGATCAAGAACTCCGGCTAACCAAATTTGTAGATGACTGTAAATCGGGACTCATAGTCATGTCACCTCTAACACACAAGCCCTACAGCAAGAACATACACTCATTAATACAGTCAGTGGACTAATTAATCAAATGTTAACTTACATTATTTTATTTTATTTTCTCATATGTTAGTTGTTAAATTAATTAGACCACACTTATTACAATATGTATTGTCACTGGAATGCAATAGAACATCTGCTCAAAACTCAAAAAAGATGCAACAGGAAGAATATGACAAGTGTTTTACAAAATATCTGAAATTGCAATTCTCTAAAATTACAAAGCTAAAATAGTTTCTGATATAAGTACAAGAAAGCAGAACAAATATAATCATATGTTCCTAATAACTTGACTGTACCTCATTTAAAGATGGCAAAGCATTGTGGGGTTTAGGTGTGGTTGCAGAAAATATTACATTTGTTTATATACTGTTTTTTTTTGTTTCTTTTCATTAATTGGAATAATTGAATTGGTAAGTTGGATGTTTCAAAGCAGTACTATTTCACCCCAGTGGAACATTTAAACAACACATCTGAGTAGGTTTTCTTCAAGAGAGTAAGAACAATGTTATTCTAAAATGTAATACAAAATGTGGTCTCATGGAAAAAGTGGTTGTACGCAGTCATTTGTATCTAAAGATATAAGAAACTCGTTCTTAAAAGCAGGAGTGGTATCACCTACAAAGTTTCCTCAGACTCAAAACATTTGTTGAAGTCTTCTGAGCTCCATCTGTAAGCACTACCATAAACCAGACATGTACTTTATCTGTGTTACATGCCATGTCCTGAGTCTCCACAACCCATATTGATTAAATCTTGCCGACTACTAATAAACAAACATGAAAAGACTAATTTGATATTCATCACTTTTCCCAACAACATCAGAACAAATGTCCTGTGTACTAGATGCTTGCTGCAATTTTCTAAGGTGTGTACATATCACTCTGCCTCCCTTTAACAACTTTATGTCTGTTAATGCATAATGTTCAAAATTACATCATTTTAAAAAGTGCTCATTACTAAATGTCATACATCTACAGAAAGGGGTATATAAAGTGGCTTAAGCATTATAATGAAAAGCTAACGCATACATACATTCAATGTTGTTGCATGACCATAGCAGCAAGTTGGGCTGGGGAAGTTACAATGGCTGGCAAATAACCTTACATTTTCTCAAATGTAGTTTGTGTCCCATAACAATATGACTATACGCATGACATTTATAATGGGAGGAGATTAAAGGATGTGAAAAAGAATGTATGTGAGTGGCAAACTCTTATTTGCTTGGGTGTTTTAAGTTCTTCATAGCTACAACTCTCATTAGGCTATTTACTGCTCCATTTATGCAGGCCTAGATGTGTGATCTGCTTCCCTGATTCAAGCCTTTAGTGACTGATCACACACTATGATCTTGTTACAGAGTGACTTAATTACATTACTCGATTTGTAGTATTCAGTACTGTGGTTAAGCTGTGTAAGTGAAGGAAAATGATTTACCTGAGCATGTATGACAAATAAATGCATTACATGTTTATGTCGAAAAGGTTTGTCTAACATTTACATTTTCTTTTAACTGTGAGTTCCTTGCAACTGATGTCCAGCCAGTAGCAATCAGGAATGTAACACCTTATTCATTACCTAACTGTCAGCAGGAATTGATCAGTTAAAAAAGAGGGCACCAGCTATCATTCACCACATACTTTTTTTTAATGGAGATATGGATGTATAATTGTGCATGTCTGAAAGTGCTGTCTGAAGTAGTCAGACTTAGGTTTAATATAATTAATTAATAATTTAAACATTACCTGGACAAAAAGATGGAGGGTCTGCAGCCCATAGTTCCAAATCACTGGCCACAATGACATTACTACTTCTTTATTGTGTTTGTCTTCAGCTACAACAAACCCACAGATCCTAGAATTAAAACGTCTCACTGACCTTGCTATTTGCTCAATGTGCTTTGGTCAGTTAGGAAGATGTCTAGAAACTGTGATTCGGAGAAACATTTAGCAGCAATGAAAAATACCTCATTATCATGCCTAAATTCAACACTGTACAGTTAGACCTTACCATGTTAGTGCTCTCCCTAGCAAACCATGTATGACCTTAGCAAATGCAAACACACACACACACACACACACACACACACACACACACACACACACACACACACACACACACACACACACAAATCCCTGAAAGCATACTGCTTTAGTAAGTTACTAGTACAGAGTGCTCCCCCTTTTCTGAGATACAATAAACATGCATGAGAACTGTTTACTGTTATGATATGGAACACTGCCGAGATCATGACATTAAGAGGATAAATGTAAAATGCAAACTGTGTGAAGAAATGGTTTTCAAAAGCAGAGCTGATGATTTTGAACTATGAAACCAATATGTGAGCTGGAAATGATTAAATGTAGGAAAGTAACCACGTGTGAAATTTAAGGGAAGTAGTGTATAAAAGGATTACTGAGAGAAGTATTTTGGAGCTAAAGAAATGTTATAAGGGGGGTCCACTATCTTCTAAAAAAAAAAAAAGAAAAGAAAAAAAAATTGTAAATACTAAAGGAATCCTGAATGGCTGACAGCTACAATCCAAATCAACACGTCAACCCATTAAGTGAATGGCAGTTCCTGTTGGGAAGACAGAGCCCAGCAATAGAAATACATGCCTGTCCTGCTAACTGTCATGCATTACCAGGAAATAGTACACTATGTGGCAAAACACACGGATCTGACGAATGCATGCAATACTAGAATGTCATAACTAACAACACACTTTATTTATATGACTCAAATGAAACACAGGCATTGCAAAGATCAACCATCTGACAGGCATTAGCATCTCAAAGTGGCATATGTGATGCAAAAACCTTTATATTGTGCATGCTTACCTAATTTGCATGACAGCCATCAGCTGCTTTTCTGGAGTTATTCTGAGGTGAATCTTTCACCACCACCTCTTTTAAAATCTTCTTTATGCTTCCTGACCCATCTGGTACTTATTTGCAGCTTGGTGACTTAAAGTTAGAAGCTATTTTGTCTTCTAGGTGAAGGCACTAAAAAATATGCCTGCAGTAATTGGTGCCATGACATCTCTGACAACAGCAGCCCATGTGTGTGTTGATGTGGAGAAGGCAATCTTGATGCCAATGATTGCTGCTGTCTCAAAACTCCTTGGTGATATATGGTACCCCTGTATAAGGTGCTCCGGTCTCCTCCCATGTTATAAGGACATGCTGCGGGAGCATTTCTCCCCGAGCCTCTGGTCAGCCAGAAGAACATTTTTGATTCAAACATCTTACATAAATCAAATTAATAATAAAAAAACAAACTTATTTACACAATTATAGCTAGCCATGCTGACATATATAACACAGGGTAATTTACAATTATTTACAAGTATTTACAAAACTTCAGCCAGATGTGCTGGCACAGAGAAGAAAATCTAGTATCCTCACACTTATCATCAATGTTATGGTCAGCAAGAGCATGACAAGTGGCAGCAGCTTCTAATAGGGACTAGGCTGGGGCCTGTGGAAAGTGCAAGGACCATAACTGCGAGCAGTGCAGAACTATGTGTGAATGACTGAAATATACATAAAGTTGAAGCTGCAGTATTTCAGAGTATCCACCTTCTTCCTAATACAGTAATCTCACAATTAGTATATATAAGTAACAGCGGTGTAAGGCATGCAGCTCGACATACTAAGGGGTGCAGATCACTTTAAAAATCTCTGAAAGGTATAACAGTGAGTTTTGAAATGTAATGTTTTTTGTCTGTGCTATAGTTAATGTGTCTAATAGTTGGATGGCATACAGTTGGTTGAGTAACATAGACAACCTGTTCTTGATAATTAGGGTACACTGCTACAGGTCTAGCATGTTGTTTGCAGTCATTAAGAGCAGCACAGTGATGCCTTCAGGGCTAATCTAATACAGCTGGAAGAGGGAAATGGCCACCAGAGGGAAAAAATAGGCTGGTTTGAAATAATTTGTGATGGAGTATTGCTCATGCATTTGCAAAGCCACTGCTTTGAGGGACAACAACATTTCTACAACATCCTAGAAATTGCTCTTAAGTATCCTTAACTATCTTACACAACATGTCAATGTTGCTGCATCTCGTATCTCCCATGGCCTTCATTATTCTTAAACTTGCAGGTCATTGGCTACTGAAATATATCAGTTCATCATCCCATCATTTCTTGATGATGATGGCTTGCAGCATACATTCACATGATTTCTTGAGAATGCAGCACCAACATATCTTTGTGCAACTAAACAATTGGTTGTACCTGTCATGTCAGGAGGCTTAATAAGTACTACACAGATATAATAGAAGTGATCTACCTGCCATGGTTTCTACAATGTACTGAATTCTATGAAACTTCAGCACTCCACATGACATGACAATTAAGGCTAACTCATTAGCATTTAAAAGTACATATACTATATTCTACCTGTACCCCCTTTTCTAAAAGTTAAAAATAAGTTATCTGTGCGGCAGCATGCACTAAATAAATTGATCACTGTAAATTAATCTTAACACTATATTAGACCTGTCATGATCTAGCTATAGTGACATAAAACTTTTTTACATATTGAAAACACAGCCCTCTACCAACACAGTTTTCACAGTCACTGTTTTCTTACCACATGAGTGGTTGTGCTACTTTTGGTTGCTCTCATCTTTTAGGAAATTATATGTATGGTATAAATGTTAGTGTTCTCTTCTATAGAGCTCAACTGAATCAGGGATCAATCCAAAAATAATTATGGACAACCAATTTAAAATATAAGTACTATTAACTTGAGGCATTGACAAAATGAGAGAATGTGAAATATACTTTCTGTGAAGTAAAAGAAATTCTATACATCTAATTATTGTCATTATTTATAACCCAGCCACTGGGGATGCACAAGTCAGTGCATTTCTTTGTGCCGGTCCCAAGCCCTGATAAATGGGAAGGGTTGTGTCAGGAAGGGCATCCAGTGTAAAACTTTGCCAAATCATTTCATGCAGACACCAGGAAATATTTCCATACCGGATCGGTCGAGGCCCGGGTTAACAACGACCGCCACCAGTACTGTTATCCAACAGGGTGCTGGCAGAAATTGGGCTACTGTTGGCCGAAGGAGGAGAAGAGGCGGAAGGCATGGCCAAAGGCAGGAAGAGAGGAGAAAGGCTAGGACTGTGGTAGTGAGGGTCGGAACTTTGAACGTTGGCAGTATGACTGGTATAGGGAGAGAGCTAGCTGATATGATGGACAGAAGGAATGTTGGTATATTGTGTATGCAAGAGACCAGATAGAAGGGGAGTAAGGCTAGGTGTATCGGAGGTGGGTTCAAATTGTTTTATCATGGTGTGGATGGGAGGAGAAATGGTGTAGGAGTTATTCTGAAGGAACAGTATGCGAAGAGTGTTTTGGAGGTGAAAAGAGTG
Organism: Protopterus annectens; assembly: GCF_019279795.1. NCBI lineage: Eukaryota > Metazoa > Chordata > Ceratodontiformes > Protopteridae > Protopterus > Protopterus annectens. The sequence continues at coordinate 482,960,394 of NC_056747.1, read as the reverse complement.
TCGGACAGAGTGATGTTTATGAAGCTGGAAAATTACGGTGTAATGATGAATGTTGTTAGTGCATATGCTCCACAAGTTGGGTGTGCAATGGATGGGAAAGAAAAATTTTGGAGTGAATTGGATGAAGTGCTGATGACTGTACCTAAGGGTGAGAGAGTGGTGATTGGAGCAGATTTCAATGTACATGTTGGTGAAGGGAACAGAGCGGATGAGGAAGTGATGGGTAGGTATTGTGTTAAACAAAGGAATGCAGAAGGTCAGATGGTAGTGGATTTTGCGAAAAAGGATGGACATGACTGTGGTGAATACGTATTTTAACAAGAGGGAGGAGCATAGGGTGACATATAAGAGTGGAGGAAGATGCACAGAGGTGGATTATATCTTATGTAGGAGGGCCAGTCTGAAGGAGATTGGAGACTTTAAAGTGGTGGCAGGGGAAAGTGTAGTTAGGCAGCATAGGATGGTGGTTTGTAGGATGACGTTGGTGATCAAGAAGAGGAGGAAGAGTGTGAGGGCAGCATCAAGGATCAAATGGTGGAAATTGAAAAAGAGTAATTTTTGAGGTGGAGTTCAGGGATGAGTTAAGACAGGCACTGGGTGGCAGTGAAGAGTTACCAAATAGCTGGCTAACTACAGCAGAGCTAGTAAGGGAGACAGCTAGAAAGGTACTTGGTATCACATTTGAACAGAGGAAGAATGACAAGGAGATATGGTGGTGGAATAAGGAAGTACAGGAGAGTATACAGACAAGAGGTTGGCAAAGAAGAAGTGGGATTGTCAGAGAGATGAAGAAAGTAGACAGGAGTATAAGGAGATGAGGTGCATGATAAAGAGAGAGGTGGTGAAGGTTAAGGATAAGGCATATGAAGAATTGTAAGAAAGGTTGGACACTAAGGAGAGAGAAAAGGGCTTGTATCGGTTGGCTAGACAGAGGGACTGAGCTAGGAAAGATGTGCAGCAGGTAAAGGTGATAAAGGATAATGAGGAAACATACTCAAAAGCGAGGAGAGTGTGTTGAGCAGATGGAAAGAGTACTTTGAGGGGTTAATGAATGAAGAGAATGAGAGGGAGAGAAGGTTGGATGATATAGGGATAGTGAATCATGAAGTACAAAGGATTAGCAAGGAGGAAGTAAGGATAGCTATGAAGAGAATGAAGAATGGAAAGGCTGTTGGTCCAGATGACATACCTGTGGAAGTATGGAGGTGTTTAGGTGAAATGGCAGTAGAGTTTTTAACCAGATTGTTTAATGAAATCTTGGAAAGTGAGAGGATGCCTGAGGAATGGAGAAAAAGTGTTTTGGTACCGATTTTTAAGAATAAGGGTGATGTGCAGAGCTGTAATAACTACAGAGGGATTAAATTGATCAGTCACAGCATGAAGTTATGGGAAAGAGTAGTGGAAGCTAGGTTAAGAAGGGACGTGATGATTAGTGATCAGCAGTATGGTTTCATGCCGGGAAAGAGCACTACAGATGCAATGTTTGCTCTGAGAGTGTTGATGGAGAAGTACAGAGAATGTCAGAAGGAGTTGCATTGTGTTTTTGTAGACTTAGAGAAAGCATATGACAGGGTGCCTAGAGAGGAGTTTTGGTATTGTATGAGGAAGTCAGGAGTGTCAGAGAAGTATGTAAGAGTGGTACAGGATATGTACGAGGGTAGTGTGACAGTGGTGAGGTCTGCGGTAGGAGTGATGGATGCATTTAAGGTGGAGGTGGGGTTACATCAGGGATCAGCTCTGAGTCCTTTCTCATTTGCAATGGTGATGGACAGGTTGACAGACGAGATCAGACAGGAGTCCCCGTGGACTACGATGTTTGCAGATGGCATTGTGATCTGTCGTGAGAGTACAGAACAGGTGGAGGAGACCCTGGAGAGATGGAGATATGCTCTAGAGAGAAGAGGAATGAAGGTCAGCAGGACTAAGACAGAATATATGTGAGTGAATGAGAGGGAGGATAGAGGAATGGTGAGGGTGCAAGGAGTAGAGGTGGCGAAGGTGGATGAGTTTAAATACTTGGGGTCAATAGTTCAGAGTAACGGTGAGTGTGGAAGAAAGGTGAAGAAGAGAGTACAGGTAGGATGGAGTGGGTGGAGAAGAGTGTCAGGAGTGATTTGTGACAGACGAGTACCTGTAAGAGTGAAAGGGAAGGTCTACAAGAGCGTAGTGAGACCAGCTATGTTTTATTGGTTGGAGACAGTGGCATTGACAAAAAGGCAGGAGTTTGAGCTGGATGTGGCAGAGTTAAAGATGTTAAGATTTGCACTGGGTGTGACAAGGGTGGACAGGATTAGGAATAAGTATATTAGAGTGTCAGCCCGGGTTGGAAGGTTTGCAGACAAAGCCAGAGAGGCAAGATTACATTGGTTTGGACATGTGCTGAGGAGGGATGCTGAGTATATTGGGAAAAAGATGCTAAGGATGAAGCTACCAGGTAACAGGAAAAGAGGCAGGCCTAAGATAAGGTTTATGGATGTGGTGAGAGAGGACATGCAGGTGGTTGGTGTGACAGAGCAAGATGCAGAGGACAGGAAGAAATGGAAACAGGTGATCTGCTGTGGCGACCCCTAACGGGAACAGCCAAAAGAAGATGATGATTGTCATTATTTATAAAGTGTAACTGATAACTTTTTCTCTTTATAATTTGTTCCCCAAGCTTTAAAATATTAATAATACAAAATTACATCAAGTAGAAGTACTCTGTGTTACACGGTATTAACACAAAATGGGTATCAGTTGTTCTTTTCAAACAAGAGTCAGGCATTGTCAGGGTGGGTATGCACTATGCTAAATCCCTTGATAAGGTGTGCTTAACATCAGTGATCTGACAGAGAAAATGCATGAGATCAAATGTAAGCAAAATGCAAACAATAGAATGTGGAAATATGCTATTAAACTGAGGACCATTATCTTCAGCTATAGATTAAACTACATGGAATGTAAACTGATCCATTAGCACACTATTTTCCTAATTCTATGTTGATGTTCTGTAAGGCACGTTTATATGACATTCAAATATTTTAAAGCAGTCAGCTGCCTTGCTTCATCATCGCACTCACGATTCTAGAAATGTGTCTGATCTGAATGATTCATGCCAACATTGTGTACAGACATCCACTGTCAAGTAATACTCTACCAAAAGCAGTGCATTACATTTTTATATAAAATATCATATCATTCTGACATCCTTTTAATGAAAATCATTTCTATAATGATGTACAATGCAGCAGGTATAGGTACTCTAAAAACATAGGTATGTCCTACTTGTAAAAAGTTATGAAATAACTGCCTGTCATTTAAGAAAAGTTGATACAACAGAAGTAAGCTGTCAAAGGACATTATATTCATCCCATGTGTTTTTTCAGAGTGTAAGTCATCTCTTTTTATGATGAGTAGGAGGGATTATAAAGTTAGGGTCTTGAACATTTTAACAACAGCAAGGGTGCTTTAAAATAAAGATGGCAGCAATGTAGGACATAATTATTGCATGAGAATGCTGCTTTCATTTGCTCAAATGCTGAGATTTATGAAACTTAAGCCGTTACCATGGCATTCACTTTAAAACAGATGACTGAAATTTTTAAATGTTATGACAACTAGATGCTTTTCCATTTTCTCAGTTCCTGCTAAAATTTCAGAATTTAATTTTGCTGACTTTTCACATGTCTGTACTACATATTAGTTCAAAACATTAGTAGCAGAAATAGAGATGTAATGCCAAATGACAGTCAGCATGTATATTTAACTTTCTATCGAAAAAAATATATATTTTTGAGGGGGAAACTTCCTTTCTTTGAGATGCTTCTCAAAGCTGTTCATGATATGATTTATTTTAGCATCTTCACTCATTTTCATAGTCAGTTGTTTAGTCTGTGTCATGCAATGCTTCCCATTAACTTTTAAAATGTTTCACTTACTGATCTTTCACCTGTTTTTCTCAATAAGATCTTCTGCAGAAGTTATAAGCAGTACATATATGACTCTTCCTTTCCTAGCATGCTTTTTTATTTAATCAGAACTACCAGTCCCTTATATAAACATGACCCCTTCATTTTATGCAAGACCACTTAAAATGCTTATGGTGATCTAAAAGAAAAAAAAATTATATGCATGCACTGAAAGTTTAAGAAGTCAACCAGTGAAAGCAGGCATTCGTTCACATGTTTGGGAAGCAGATAATAACAAGCTCTGTTCACCACAAAAGTGATATAATTCTGGTGCAATTAACAATGAAGAAAGAATTTATTTATTATAGAACCACACCAAGTTTTCCCACTAAACAGGTGCTCTGTCAATGCTCAGAGCATTTGCTTGTACAAACACTTGTCCATTCTCATAATAGTCCAGAGTTCTAAACCTGAATGTACAACTCTGCCATATTCTACTGTTACTCGGAAAGGATTTGTTATCCATATGCTGTTCTACAATAGGTATTCATAGAGGTATATCATCCCATTTTATAGCCTGACAAAGATTATATTTTATGTCTGCATGTTGTATATGTTCATGTTATGTGCCTTGGCCTGCATTATAGCTGAAAATGGCCCTCAGATCAGTTTACCTTCTAGGTAATACTTGTGTCCAACTGCTACATATGAATACATCTTTCTCTCTCTACACACACACACACATATATATATATATATATATATATATATATATATATATATATATATATACGCACACACATACACACACACACACACACACACACACACATATATATATATATATATATATATAGAGAGAGAGAGAGAGAGAGAAAGAGAAAGAAATACTTCTAGTATATCTCAGAAACACCTTTATCTCCAACTATTTCCCTGATGGGTAAAATCTCACACATTCTAGCTAACACACTCTTGCTTACAACAAAATAATTAAGCCATTCCTTTCTTAAGTACTACAGCTGAACTAAACCCTGCTGCCAGAATAAACTACATGTCGATATGCACAATTTTTCCATGTTAGCTTGACTAACTTTCTTGGATATTGATACTTATGGCTACTATAAAACTTTCTTTCTTTTCACTCTCATCAAATTTGCCCATGATTTACTTACTAATGTACTATCTTCTTTACTTTGTCCATCCAGGATGATCCCAAAATGCACCTTAACCATTTATGATGAGCAGCCTCATATTTTCTCATGGCTGATGCTATGATTGGCCACAGCTCAGCACCATATAACAGTGTAGACAGCACCAGTGCTTGGTGTAGCTTCACCTTTGTGGGCAGTGCGATGATTTTTGACCTCTAGATTTTGGATAGTCTCTTGAATGCTGCACTTGCTTTTCCAAGTCTAACCAGCATTTTGGGAATATTGTGGAAGGACAACAAAAATGAGTGTGTCAGAAAAAGAATGCTGCAATAGAAACTTGAAAAATATCATTATGGTAAGAAGGCTACACTGGATTGGTCATGTTAACTGCAAGGATACTAGCAGGATTCCTTACAAACCCTCAACTGGGAACTAGATGGGTACAAGAGAAGACCAGGCAGACTTTGAACAAAACTGGAAAGGAGTTGTAACAAGAGACCTCCATCACCTGAATATCACTTCTTTTTTTATAAAACAAATTTATTGTTTTAACATATAAGAGAAATATCATAACAATTTTATACAAATAATTAAAAATAGGTATTATTATAATATTCAACAAAACAACTAAAGTATTTACAAAGACATCCACTACAATCAGATCAATTAATTAAACTAAAATACTGTGCTATTGAAATTAGAATTTTTTTAACAAATTTTGTAAATTATCCCATACAATAAAATGTGATGTTTTTCTAGTTGTTCTCATTCTAATTGTGCTTATTTCCATATGACACATTATATTCATAACATTTTAAATTCATTGAACGAAGGAGGTGTATCTGAAATCCAATTTCTAGTTATTATTTTCCTAGCCACTGCTAGGATAGACCATAACAAGGGAAGCTTAATCTTTTTAACACATTGAGGTACAGGTGTGTTGAATAATATAAGAGACTTAGAAATAATGAAATTATCTGTAAAAAGAGCCTACAAAAATTCATTAATTGACTTCCAGTATTCTTTCAACTTCATACAGTCATAAAACATATGAGCCCAGTCAGCATTAATTTCTACATTACATCTCTTACATAGATTATCTTTATTATTAATTTTATTAATCATCAAAGGTGTATAAAAAGATCTATGTAAAAATTTCCATGTATAAAGTCTCCAGACAATGGAAGATGTAGTTCTATAAGCAGATTCCAATATATATTGTTTATCTTGTTGAGTTGGTGGGTCCCCATTAATAGAGGTGAAATAATTCCAGTATGAATCTACATTGTAAAAAGTTTCTTGTCTGATAATTTTATGTATATATGAAAGTTTACCTTTATCAGAAACTTTATGCTGTAAATTTATTATCAAGTAATCAATCAGTTTTGGAATAGATTCTTTAACTGTTATAGACATTAGATCTATTCTATCAATGAGATGTTGTCTAAAGATCTGAACCTCTAACCAGCAAGTTTCTCTTAGATCAAATTCTTGTTTTAAGAAATCTAGATTTTTAACTTTATTATCAGATATCAGCTGATACCAGTACTTTAGATTATTATCTATAGATAAATGAGCTCCTTCAGAAGTAGATGACATAAGCATACCCTGAGTATAAATTATAGGGAATACAATAAAATTCCATTCCCTATACTTAGGGTGCATGAATATAAAGTTACGATAACTAATAATAATATTTAATGGGTAACAGACCATATGTTTAGGTGTAATAGGTGAAGTACAAAATTCCTTTAGCAACCACAACATGGAGTTATTTATAATCATATTTTTATGTGTTAAGGAGATTTTCATGAAGTGCATACTAATTAGCTCCCAATAATCTTTCCATTTTGCGACATATGACCGATCTATTAAGAAAATAATAAGTTTTATAATAGAAGAGATAATATATAAATTAAAGTCTGGAAAAGAAATACCCCCTTGAGACCAGCTATTAGTATGTTTCTTTAATGCAATCCTAGGTCTATTAGGTGCCCATAAGAAATTTAACATTAGTGTATTCAGTTTCTTGATAGTTATTTTTGTAGGTGAAAGTATTATTGATTGTATTAAGTATAAAATCTTGGGGAATATTATCATTTTAATAATTGTAAGTCTCTCCTCCATAGTAAAAAACATATTATTCCAGGTATTAAAAGATTTTGTATATTAAGAAAACAGGTATTATAGTTATTATATATAATAGATTTAATATCTTTAGATAGTATTATACCTAAATAAGTTATCTGACCTGAGTTGGGTACATATTTAGTAAAATCACTAATGAGAGTATTTTTTCATGTATATATAGGTAGTATTTTAGTTTTTTCTTCATTGAATATTAAACCAGAAATACTTTTAAAATTCATCATTTTATCAAATAAAGACTGCATAGAAGAATTAGATCCTGCTGATGTAATTAGATCATCTGCAAAAAGTTGAATTTTTGATGTTGTATTTTCTTCTATTTCAAAACCCTCTATGTCAGTACTGTTTCTAATCAAATTAGCCCAAGGCTCCATTACTAAAGTGAATAATAGTGGAGAAAGTGGACATCCTTGCTTTGTACCTTTAAGAATGGGTATTTTTTGTGAAACATATGTTCCTACCTTAATATAAGCCAGCGTTCCTTTGCATAAATGCTCAATTAAATTTACAAATGCATCAGAGAAATTTGTGCACTTCAGTAAGGTAAACAGATAGTCCCAACTTACTGAATCAAATGCTAAACCTATATCAAGACTAATAAGTGTTAAATCTTTCTTTTTCCTATTTGCAAAATCAATTAATGTTAAAGTTCTTCTTATATTATCAAAAGTATTTCTATTTACAATGAAGCCCGTCTGATCTATGTCTATAATGCGGGATAATTGTCTTCAATCTATCAGCAAAAATACTCATAAACATTTTATAATCAACATTAAGTAATGAGATGGGTCGATATGAAGAACATCTAGTTGGATCTTTATTAGGTTTTAAAATTGGTGAAATAAATGTATATTGCCAAGGTCGGGGGGTTATTAACTCAGTTTGGGCCAGAATAAAAACCTTATGTATTAATGAATATGTAGTTTTAGAAAGGATTTTATATATCTCTGGTATAATACCATCATTACCCGGTGCTTTGTTTGATTTAAGCTTATTTATTTGTGTAATAACTTCTGTATATGAAATACTCTTGTCCAATAGTTTAATCTGTTGTTTATTAAGCTTTTTATTCATGTTTGTGGTTATAAACTCTTTTATTTTATCTTTAGGTTCCATGTTAATGTTGTTATGGTTAATCTTGTGAAAGTGATTTCTAAATTCATCCAGTATTTCTGGTATACTAGAAACATTCTTCTTTTTCCTTAGAGAAAAGATTTCTTTGATATGGTTTTGTTTATTCAATCTTTTTGTTTTATTTTTAAGTCTATGTAAGTATTTGGGGCTTATTGAATAAGACAAAAACTTGTATTTCTCTAAAGTTATTTTAACTTTATGAGTTAAAATTTCTTTGTAGTTCTCATTTAGTTTGTTTATTTCTTCAATAACTTTCTTGTCCATAATATTTTCTTTATTATTATGTTTATAAGAGTCTAGTTTACTTTGAATATCTAACAATTCCTTATCCCAAGATTTCCTTTTGTTATTATACCATCTGATACTTTGTCCATATATAGATATGATTTTAAGGCATCCCAAACATAGACAATGGAGACTTCAGGAGTATTATTTATGTCTAGAAAATGTTGTACTTCTGAAAGTATATATTCTTTATAGTCTTTTAGCTGAGTTAAGTATGCTGGTATCCTTTTGATCTGAACATTATGAGTATTTTTTATCATGAATTCAAAAACAATTGAGTTATGATCAGATATAGGACATGAAATGATTTTGGAATTAATTAAATCTGTTACCATCTGGTTAGAAATAAAGACCCTATCTATTTTTGAATAAGTTTTGTATCTGTTAGAAAAAAAGGTGTATGGTAATGATTTTGACTCTATCTGATTATTAATATCATTCAAATGATAAGAATTAGCAAAATCATTTAAATGTTTTGCATTAGATGTAATTCTTCTTTTCTTTATAGTGGTAGTATCACTTTCATGTAGTATACAATTAAAATCACCAGCTAAAATAATATCCCCTATAGAGAATGATATGATCTTATCAATATGATGTTTCACTGTATTAATACCAATTCCAGGTATCCAGTATACATTAATTAAAGTGTAAGTCTTCCCATTAATTTGTATTGTAACCATACAAAACATTCCTTTGTCATCCTGATAAGACTTAATGGTTTTAGGAATGGGCATACTTTTATTCCATAAAATAGCCACTCCTCTTTTTCTGAGTGTGCTCTGAACTAACCAATACTGCATACTTATTATTGGCTAGTTTATCAATATCTTTTTTCAAGAGATGGGTTTCTTGCAGGAAGACTAGATTGGCCTTGTGTAGATTAATGTATCTTATTAGGCTTGCCCTTTTACACGGATTATTCAATCCATTAATGTTTAAAGAAATTCCTTTTAAAGATGTCATTTGGCATTTTTAAAACTCAAGAATCTTATGATCGAAATAACAAATAACAAGATAAATAATGTTACATCTCCTCTTTTAGGTGTACCTTTAAATATAGCTGTATTTATTAAATCTCTTATGGGATTTTGTATAGGATTCAATTTTGTTTGTAGTGACAATGAGTGTACAAAATATATTGTGGATGTCAAAACTATATACATATAACAATGAACAAGTGAAAATAATGTAAGGATTAAACCTTGCATCCCGCCTGGAGTTGAAAACTCCAACTTAGAGCAGTATTTACTACTCAAGTTAACCCCTTACCCTAAGCAGCAGTACCTCAGCTACCACCTTATCAATTTAATACTAGTTATATTTAACTGAGGTTAACAGTTTTCAATTCAATTATCTATCAAGACAGAACTACACATTTGGTAAAACAGCATCATATAAACTAAAATAAACTTTTTTTTTTTTTTTTTTTTTTAAACTGTTCATACTATTATATAGATCTATGTAATATATAACACTTGAATTCTAATAGCATTCAAATAATCTTAATGTTAGAAATCAAGAGGAGAGAAAATTATGTTCTAACATTCATTTAAATCAAAAACTTTGGCTAATATGATTCAGACATTACATGCATTAAGATGCATCTATTTTCTGTCATGTGAATTCTATCAACAGCTTCCAAAAAAATCTTGAATTGTTTGTATATGAGCATTTTCTTAAACTCATTATTGTCAATAGAGTAAAATATTGTATTCATAAAAATTATTATAAATCATATTGCATAGTTATGCAGATTCTCAGAAACACCTGCGTTATTACCTAAAAAAAAAAAAAAAAAAAAAAAAAGCCATCACACACATAAACACAGACACACACACATACCTATACACACACACATACACACACACACACACACACACACACACACACACACACACACACACACATATATATATATATATCTGATCTCACTGAGTTGTGTGTTAGTAGAGCACTATCCTACTTGCTGTCCCTAGAATAAATCTGTCTGCTTTATACAAAATAATGCACAGCAAACACATATTAGTAACCAGATTTTACAATCATGCTAACCTACTGCTTTAAAATATATCACATGACATTTCTTCCAGAATAGAGTTATAAGATTATTTATGCTTGCCAATCAGATGAATTAAATGAGTTATAGTAAAGTATATGTTTGGGACACAAGTTTTTAACACAGATTATTATGCTACTGTTAAGTAGATTTTCAAAAACATTTAAATAAATGTTTAATTTTCTATGCCTTCTAAAATAAGATATTTACTTGCTACAAGAAACTACATCATCCAAACTCATCATAACTGACATATTTTATGAATAGAGTATTTTTCCTGAATCTGTGGTGTGTCAGTGTGATAACCTTGTCAATGTTAATACTAACTGCTTTCAGTTTCTCTGTGAAAATTCTGTGAGTGAAGCTTCTGAGGAAACTCATGGACACTATGAATGAGACAGCCCACATCCCAGATTGTCTCCCTTAACATTTTGGCGGGAAACTTATTAAAACTTGTGGCAAACATTCATTTTGTCAATAGAGTAAAATATTGTATTCATAGAAATTATTATAAATCATATTGGATAGTTATGCAGATTCTCAGAAAAAAAAGCCATCACATTCACACACACACACACACACACACACACACACACACACACACACACACACACACACACATATATATATATATATATCTGATCTCACTGAGTTGTGTGTTAGTAGAGCACTATCCTACTTGCTGTCCCTAGAATAAATCTGTCTGCTTTATACAAAATAATGCACAGCAAACACATACTGGTAACCAGATTTTACAATCATGCTAACCTACTGCTTTAAAATATATCACATGACATTTCTTCCAGAATAGAGTTATAAGATTATTTATGTTTGTCAATCAGATGAATTAAATGAGTTATAGTAAAGTATATGTTTGGAACACAAATTTTTAACACAGATTATTATGCTGCTGTTAAGTAGATTTTCAAAAACATTTAAATAAATGTTTCATTTTTATGCCTTCTAAAATAAGACATTTACTTACTACAAGAAACTACATCATTTAAACTCATTATAACTGACATATTTTATGAACAGAGTATTTTTCCTGAATCTGTGGTGTGTCAGTGTGATAACCTTGTCAATGTTTATACTAACTGCTTTCAGTTTCTCTGTGAGAATTCTGTGATTTGAAGATTCTGAGGTAACTCAAGGACATTGTGCATAAGACAGCCCACATCCCAGATTGTCTCTCTTAACATTTTGGCGGAAACTTATTAAAACTAGTGACAAACATTCATTTAGCAGTGTAAATGCATCTAAACATGACAGAACCTCCACAATGTATTCCACAGATCATCACAGCCTCTATGCAAGTGAAATTAAACTCAAAATTACCAACAAGCAATAAAACTCAGCATTCTTCTCCCAACTCAATTTTCATACAAATCCTATTATTCACTGTGCCCACACAGTCTAAAGCATTTCTATATATTAATAAAGAAAAGAAAAGAGAGTAGAAAATAAAAGGGAGTGAGGCAGAAATAAAAAATGTAAGAGAAAGCTGTAAGAAGTATATACAATGGAATGTTACTTACTGTTTATATTAATAGAGTTAAAAATAAAACATATTATTTACTCTTATTTAGTTCTGATTATTATTAGTTAAAGCATGACAGATTATTTACAAACAAGCATAAGCAGTATAATCAAGAAAGTATAATTAGAAATAGCATTTGAAGAACTTATAAACTTTTACAAGAAATAAATATGTTATTATTCTATTAATGATATTTTCATTACTGTTCTCTCCTGCCCTCCCCACCCTTTACCCACTACATAATCTAAATAGAATGTCATTGTTTAAACAAAGAAAATAATAAAAGAAGAAGGAAAAAAAGGTAAAGATAAAAAATGTATCAAATTACTAACCTTACTTTTTCAGAAAGAAAAACAAATCGAGTCACAGCCTGCCATTAAATCCTCAGGCATTTTGACTGGTTATGAAACAAAACATTTCTTTGGACATAGAGAATAACTTTGATTAAATCTTTTCCAAAATATTTGTGGCTTTCTGGAAATGCAGGAACTATATTCAAATAGATTAATAATGAACTAAAATGATGAGAGAGAAAAAAAACATATAACAAATCATTTGTTTTTAGTCTCTTCTTCTTCTCTGAAGTCTTCCAGGAAGCTTCAGTTGCCAATCTCTTTAATGAAGAACTAGCCCATTCCATTTCTTCTATTTTATCCAAAATCCTTTTTTCTTTGACAAACAGTAAAGCAGAGTCTAAATCATCGAAGACCTTAGGACCATCAGGAAGGAAGATTTTAAGCTTGGCAGGAAACAGAAGGTATGTTTTAAACTGTGCTTTTTAAGCTCCCTTATTAGTGGCAGAAAAACTTTTCTTTTAGCAATTACCATGGAAGAATAGTCATTGTCAAAACGCACAGTTGTCTCATTAAACTTAACAGGAGCTTTAGCCCAAGCAGATTTAAGAACCATCTCTTTATCAAAGATGATAGAAATCTAACTATAACTGATCTAGGATAGTTTTGTTAGAGTTAGTATTAGCTATAGATCTGTGTGCTCTTCGATACCAAAAGAGAATGCTTCTGGTAAATCTAAAGTTTTAGGGAGCCATGTTGTTAAAAAGAAGTAATATTGTTACCTTCAATATTTTCTGGCAGTCCAAAAATCCTAATGTTATTGCGCCTAGATCTATTTTCCAGGTCATCCAGCTTTGTTTGTAAATGTGTATTTTGTTTCATCAGAAACTCAATGTTGATTTCCTGTTCTTGTATTTTATTTTCCATGTCATTCACAGCTTCTTCTATGCCTGTCATCTGGATCTTCTGTTGTTGCAGGTCCATATGTAACAAGTCTATTTGTTTTGTAGTTTTTTCTATGAAAGTGTCTATTTTAGTATCCATTTTATCCATCTTAGCAGTAAGTTGCTGGACTATAATTATCAGAGACTGAAGTTCTTTCTTGATGCTGGAGTCTTGAGAATTTGTCTTACTGGAACTCATTTCAGACTGATAAACTGACAGGAAAATTTCCAAAGTAATTTCTGACAGGAATATTATTAAGATTTCCTTTCTTTTTTAGATATAGTTCAAGAACTATATAAAACAAACATATTTAGAAAGAAAATTACTTCAAGAATTAATTTTTTAAGTAATTAATTCCTGTCAATGTAATGAAATTGGTGGAGCTGAAGAAATCTGCTGCTATCCTGTGTTCATCCTTGGCCACGCCCCCCCACCTGAATATCACTTCTGAAGAAACTAAAGAAGCAGCAGCTGATAGGACACATTGCAGCCAACTCGGGGCCCAATGCATTTTTGATATGGGGGTGAACTGAAGAGAAGAGGAGAGACAGTAGAGAGAAAAGTACTTTCTTCTTTAAAGTCCTAATAGTCCTTACTGTTTATTATATAACCATAAATCACCCTTTTTAGTAATCCTTTTCAACTCCATACTATGTGCCTCTTTTTGGTATAGCATTTATATACTAAATGTTGCTTCTATAAAGCTTTTTGCGTATAGTTTCTTTGATCTGCTTGATTTCTTTTTTTCTGTGTAATGCTGCTTATATTTTGATTTATTTTATTAAAATATAGTTTGCATTTTTCCCTTCTAAATATTTACTGCCTTCTATCTTTAAGCCTAGGTCATGATAGAAAAGGGTTTCTGGGGCACACTCACATACAGTATATATGTAAGCAAACAGTGAACACTCAAAAGTGTGACCAAAAAATAATATTTTAAGATCAATTAACAAAATAAAAATACTATTTTATGTTGGGGCAAATTGGCCTCCTGCTAATTATATATAGAACATCTAAATTGCACAACAGCAGGGGAAAACCAAATTCCAACACCCCATTGTACCACAGTCTCATACACAGAGGCCAGTAAAACAGAGAGAAAAAAGAACATTCACTCTTTTGAGCATTCTCTCTTATTAACTGTAACAATTTATATGACATATATGAGAGGATGGTATAATAGTTAAAGTGTTTACCCTTACAGCCACAAGTTACAGAGTTTGATTCTCACATTTCAAAAGAATATTGGCCAGGCTTAAAATTGCGATCAAGGACAGGTAGCCTAATACTTACCTATAAGCAAGTATTTATACCTATAGATATAGATAAAGATATACACTCACACACAGACACACACACATACATATATATGTGGGTGTGTGTATGTATATATATATATATATATATATATATATATATATATATATACATATATATGCCATTCTGTTGGAGCTGGATGTTGACCAGAGGATGATTAGCAACCTAGCCATAATATCCCTTATCGTATGTACCCATTGACATTACTGATTTATACACTTTTTCAACCCTTTCAATAAAGGTTTTAGGGGCCAAACCAAGGATATATTTATGATTGTCCATGCTTTCATCCAAGTTATGCCTAAAGATGGAAGGGAGCTACTTCAATTTATATCCAAAGGAAATCTATTTCACAGAAGAGTGACCTATATCTCACCAGTGGGTTATATTTATGTTTTTGTGGAAGTTATGATCTCTTAAGTAGATGTATAGGGTGTCATTCGTTTTGCAGACATGTAAGAGGTTACAAAGAACTTCTGAGGTTCTGTGGACTAGATGAAAGTCACCTCTAAAGAAACTGTAGGAAACAGAATAGAGGCAGTGCACTTTAAGGCAGTCGGTATAGCTCAAGGAAGACTCCAAATGTGGGGGCATGTAGGATTCCCAGTTTATAGAGGAATAATTAAAGTCCCCCATGAGTACAGTATTTGGATGAATGGTGAATGTCTCCAATAGCTCTAAATATGACAGAAGGTGACCTGTCATTTGTTAGAGTATGGTATGGGGCTTTGTTCATGGCAATCTGGCCATGGAGGAACTCCAGCATGTCATCCATTTAAAACAACCTAGTGGTATGCTTGTTGCTGATGTAGATCAAGATACCTCCACCTTTATAACCTGCCTGAGAAGTTGCTGGTCTAAATGTGTGGAAGGCACCAAGGAGTTGAACTGATGGAGTACTTTCTGTGGCTTTGCACAATGACGCAGTAACTGCACAGATGTCTGCATACTCTGGGGTCAGCACAGCTTGGAGGGAGTGAAGCGTCTTTTTTTTTTTAATCTCCTGGCAATGAACAGTAACATCTTTAGATTTCCTTGGGTAGATTGTGCTATGTTGAAAGTTTTATTAATTTGGCACTACCTAAAAAAGGCTCTACAGGGAGGACAATGTTTTATCCAATATTAGAATGCCCAGAGGGGACAGGTAGAGACTATCCCTAACAAAGTAATGTGGTTTGCTACCCATGTCCTTCCATGCTGACAAATACTGTATTTCCCCTAGAATGACACCAAAAACAAAGCCAGTTATTAAAGTCAGTCATCTTCTGTTCATATTGCGCCATCCTCTTTGGTGAAGGTACAATACTGCTCAATGCCAGGCACATACCAGCCTTTGACACATAGTCCAACTCCACTCCATAATGTTTCTCTTCATATAGTCTAGATGAGGTGTGTGCATATCTTGGCAGATCAAGGCCCTGATAGGCAAATGACCATTATTTTTTCCTTGTTCAGCTTGGTGACTGGTGCTTCAGTATGTTGTACAATGGAGACCCCTATGACTAGACTCTTGGGTAGTGTAGTTTTCTGCCTTATAGGCTTGGTAGCTGAGACTTTATTGTGTGTGGCTGTATATACAGTGTTAGGTGTTGTTATTGTTGAGTGCTTTTGTGCTTGATGAGGAATATTTTTGCATATGGATTGTCTGGGAGGTCTTTGGGGCTTAGCAAGATTGCATTTAATTGCCTCAGCATAAGTAGGTCTGTGTGTGGGGTTTATACTACACGTGATGAATGTAACATGTGTATTTCTGACAAAAGTGTTATTTTGAGTGCTTATGCATGAGGTTTGGCTTCAGAAACAATGTGAGTATACATCTATTGCATACTGTGTTTGTTTCTTTGTAGATTAAATGGAAATTAGTGAACATTAGGTAATTGTTACATTGTCTCACGATACCCATATCCACCAAATTAGTTGCAGAGAAACTGGGAATGTGCACTGCAATGTCAGCTGCTTTACTCTTTGAGCTACAAGGGTATGGTGTATGCGGGGTTAATAGTGGATTGTCTTAGGGTGATTTTGAGACTACAGATTAGACCAGGATTTATAACACTAAATTCAAGGGGCAGTATTCTGCAATGCACAAACAAGCTGCTCCATGCGACCCAATATGCAAAGCAGTTACCCTATACCCACCAAGTTACTGATACAGTTCCAGAGGTAGTTTTACAGGGACAATTTGGTTTCAAGTTAATACAATGCACTTCTAACTGCCTCTGAGTGATAAGTGGCACAGAAACATGTTATACTTATACAGGCACTTAAAACAAAGGAAACTGACTTCTAAGCCTTCTGGACAATAAAACAACCATACTTACAGCTTTCGTATGTGTTCCCAGTACAGAAAGAACAAGCCATTACATACTGGTGCTAGATGGAATATGTCAATTCTCTTAATGTAAAAACACAAAAAAGATTCCTTGAGAATATTTGCTACCACAAACAGCTATAACAAAGTAGGGAGACAAGACAAATTCAAGTTAATTATACGAACAGCAAAACAATCTGAGCCATGCAGTAATTTTACCCTTAAATGCAGATAAAGTCAGAAATATAACAAGTGCTACAAGTGAGACTTTTAAATACAAGTACTTAGCTTTTGCCTGCATGGCATGCGATGCAAGAAAATCACTTCAGAGGGAACTGAGGGGATGCCAAGTGTTGCTGAGCTTTGCGGAAATAAGCCAAGAGTTTTGAAAATGCACTGAATTTATACAGGCACTTAAAACACAGAAAATGATGTAGAATCCCATTAGCAGGGACAAAAATGAAGGAATACAATAATTAAGTACCAGCAATAAATACAAAGTAGCACATTATACATTAAAGTTTCTCAAAAGTGCAGTTCTTAGCAACCAAAAAACAGTACAATATCAGGGCACATGAAAATGATTTAAAGTGAAAAATCATCAGATAAAGCAAAACAAAGCAGTATTACTCTGTTACAATCAAATGAAGTATAAAACAGTAAAATAAAATCTATATCTACCAAAGATTTGAGAAAAACGTCCAACCTTCGCTGAAGGTGTCGAAGACAAAAAAGCAGCAACAGGAAAGAGACTTCAAAGCACCACCACGACAGCAATACAGTTCTTAATCTTCTGGTATCCCAAACAGACAATCCAGTGAGACAAAGTATTTATTGACCAAACAAATGTTCAAATAAAGTGAAGTACACAAAGAAATAAAATAACACCAGATGAGCGCTTTTGGCTATTCAGCCTTCATCAGGTCATAAAACTAATTGCTGCTTCACATTTAAAAAGAAAAACTTGACCAATCATTTCTTTGTTTCTCACATCCTGGTTAACTAATAACCAATGATTATAGCTGAAATACTGGTTTCCTATAGATAGAAGAACAGAACTATCAACCAAACAAAATATCAGAAAGTGCTCCATTTACAAAATTCATAGCCAATAAGGCGACAGAATTATAAAAACATCATTGGTTCATAAGAGCTATTGAGTAGAATAACTGACCAATAGCGCTGTCACTTCATAATATATGTAACCAGTCAAGTAATAATATTACATACCAATCAGTGTATATACATCACTTCAGATAAAACTTACGATTACAAAAAACATTCTCCACACTCTAGTACTAACAAAAGTCCATGGGGGCTGCCATATGAAGTGGCAGACCTATGTCCCCAACTCCCCAAGGACGATCCAAGCAGTCAAGCGACATAATCGCTCCTTAATAAATGCATACAAATCTCTTCAGTTAAAATATGCGGTTATCACTGGGATGGCGATTCTACAAATATTTGTAACCATAACTCTTTTCTAGTTAAAATGCAAAAATATATGTCTAAAGAACAGATGTATAAATTACAATGATCGCAAAGACAGAGATTCTGCAGGTGAATACAGCCGTAGTGCTTCTCTTATCAGAAATACCAAGTGTAAAATATATACATAAAATGTATACATAAAATGTCTCATAGACAGTTCTAGGTCCACAAAAAACTTGTCAATAAATAAAACATAAGTAAGGTTAATTCCTTACTAGCTGAAGTCTAGCAAAATGGTCAAAAGACACTTCATTCAAGACCACATAGACATCTGCATAATTAAGAGATGCTCCAATGGCATTGGTTCATCAAGGGAACCCGCATCCAATCAAATGACAGAGTCTCACACCAATCTCTGCTCATTCCTCCAGTGCACCTTTTCCACTATTGGCCCAAAAAGGTCATTAGATAAAACTCACACCCAATCAAACGGTAGGATCTCGTACCAATAACCATTGATCCCTTCTACAAGCATCCTCCTTTATTGACCCTTGAATGGGGCAACTAACCAATAGCTACAGTGCCAACATTAGCCCCCTGCCAGCCAGTCTGAAAAATTAGTTGTATATGCAAGCATAAATACCACAAATAGTCATATTTTATGACTCCCAATCGACTCGAAAACCAGACACAGCCAAGCTTATAGAAATCAAACAAACATACATAGATTCACAAAGTCATCTGTGCAGAGCAATAGCTTCATCAAACATTTGCCTTTATTGGCCCTTGATTGAAGGCCAATTGAAGCACAAATCCCGCAGATAGTCATAAATTGTGACTCCCCATTGACTCGAAAACCGGACACAGCCAAACTTATAAAAATCCAGCGAACGTGCATAGATTCACAGAGTCATCTATGCAATGCATACACTTCAGTTTCTCAGGAGGGCTACATCCAATCAAATGGGAAAAGTCATATACCAATCGTCGTTTATTTCTCTAGCATATCTCATCCACTATTGGCCCAGAAAGGTCAATAGAGGAATCAGTTGATCAGTGGATATAATAATAGCATTGGTTCCTTACTGGATAAAGCATACAGCCAGCAGCTAAGTGTATGGTTAGAGTATACTCCAATCAACAAGAAATTCATTTTTTCATAGCCAATCCAAATATTAAAGTTGCAAAGCAGTCTCTGCTCTTCCCCCATTTACTTTTATCATGGATTTATGTGAAATAATTTTCATTAGGTAAAAAACATTTAGTGAAATACATTTTATTTCCCAGAGAAACCTTCATAAAGGAAACTGGCTATATTAATGGCCTATAACGTTCCTTCTAGCTTTCAGTATAGGTTTTAGTGGAACAACAGAGTTTAAGCCAGGTTGATGGTGGGCTTGTAAGTTAACTATCCAACTGATCTCACGTAACTCCGTGCGATTGTTGATGTCACCTGCTCTGTTTGTTATGGCCATCACTTCCAAGGCTTTGAACTTAAAATGATGTGTGGGATTACCAAGGTGATGCACTGCCAGAGCATTACTCATATCTTTATGTAAGATATCCCTGAGATGTCTCAGGATTCAATCTTTAAATCTTTGGCTAGTCTTGCCAATATAGAACACCTCACACTGGCAACATGTTGCTAAATAAATTAGATGTTTAGTGTTACAGTCAGCATAGCAATTCAATGAATATACCTTTCCTGTAGTGGGATGAATGAAGGAGTTAGCATTGTCTATATGTGGGCAAGCTTTACATCTAAAGCATTTAAACGTGCCTTTTCTCTCCGAGGATTTTTTGTGGACAAATCCATCCTTATTACATAGAAGTCTTTTGATGTTTTTCTTGTTTTTAAAAAGAAAGCAGGGGGTGTCACCAATTACTTTTTTAATCTTGCTATCGGTGGTTAAGACTGGCCAGAATCTCCTGATGACATCACAGATCTGCGAACTGCCATTGCTATAGGTCAATATATATATATATATATATATATATATATCTACCAAAGATGACGGAAGATTAATTCAGGACCCTATCAAAGTTTGACAAGGACAACAAGCAGATGGGAACTCTGTGAAAAAGACAACTTGTTCTTGGCAAGGTTAACTCAAGAGCAATACTGGTTTACTAAGAGGGCTTTCACTTGTATGGCTCTATGTAAAACAGGGGGTAGAAAAAGTACTTCACTGGCGGACACAATTGACAAAAACAATAAATGAGAGGAGGGACAAATTACCATAGGGACAGAAACCTTAGACACTGGCTTTTAAAACCACAACAGGTAAAGCATCACAGGGTTGGAAAAAATTCCAGCTGCTCTAAGTAGCCAGACAGATCAGAAACTGTAGCTTATAGTTCCCAAAATTTCAGGGCCCCATTTGAACCAAAGTGGGAAGGAAAAATGTGTTGGCCCAGTGATATGTAGAATAAATTAACAAGAGGGTCTCACTCAAACAAATGACTGGTGCCAGAAACATGGCCTCAAGCTGAATACCAAAAAATGCATCATCATCCTCTTTGGGGATTGTGATGTCCCCACAATATCCTCAGGGTTAATAGCCTAGTAACTTCCTATAATCATATGATCCTATAAAGACCAGGACAGCAATCCAATCAGCAAAACAGATATGTACAAACCAGATAAAACCAGACCCAAAAGCTGGTATACCACAGCCATGCTGCAACTAAGACGGTTTGCAATTGCTCGGACCTACTCCTTTTAACAAAACAGTTGCAGCTAAAAAACAAAATAGTTTATGTACAGAGAGTTCAGAACTGCTATAAAAAAGCAAGACAGAAGGTGGATATTATGTATTGACCATAACAAAAGAGTTATTTATATCTGTGCATATATGTTATTAGAGCATCAGCAGTAAATAATATAAATATATATTATGTAGTACATATGAATTATATATATATGTGTGTGTGTGCATATATATATATATATATATATATATATATATATATATATATATATATATATCTGTATGTATGTGTATATATATATATATATATATATATATATATATATATATATATATATACACACCCACATATATGTTCACTTTTCTCCTGAATTTATGGTCTTATTACCAACCACAGAAAGCCATCCATGTTCTTGGACTCCATTTCTGTGTCTGAATCACTGGCATGTTCAAGTGAGACAGTTTTCATACTCTCTCTGTAATTAGCTGAGGTCATTCATTGCATGTCATCTACACTTTAAAAGTCTTCACATGACCCTAGTAATTTTATTAATCAGCTCTATACAGTATGAGGACTAGTGTTCCTCATTCTGGAGATGGCTTTGGCTGGTTTCTTGTTCTAAGAGGTTGAGCGGTCTGCTCAAGAGGTAGGGTTAAATGTTGCTTACATTTTACTTGTGGATTTGTGGTCTGGCTTCATAAAGCTGTTACCTGTAGTGAATGTGGGGTCACAGCCAGGGTACATCTCAGTACACAGTTCTCACAGAATGTCTTGATTTTCCAGATTGGTTATCATAAATAATTGTTGCTGGCATATTGTTGCCTGCTCATTACACACTGCTTCTGGGAAATGCCAGGCATTGCAGCTTGATGTAAAATTTGAACCCTGGGTAGAGGCAGAGTTTGTTAGGCTGTGTGCTGAATGGGTGTGCAGGTGGAGTGATTCTGGGAGAGACGTGTATTTCATCCATCCAGCAGTTTCTCGGGCTTGGAAGGAGATGTGGGTGTTGATTTTGTGCAGTTCATGCTCAGTTGTAGCCGCAGCAGCCCTGCTGTGGTATTGAGGGTGTTGCGGTTAAAGGTGATCTGGAATGTTTTCTGTTGAAAACATATCTTGTAGATTTATCACTAAACAATGCAGTTTATGCTAAGGTAACTACTCTAACAGAGAAAGGGATTAGTTCAGCTGGTTTATTAAAGTAGGAAACTACATTATGACAGGCGACATTTCAGAGGACTGTTTGAGGGTCCTGTAAGACTGTCTGACGGTTTTAAGGTTAAACACAATTTGGTGGTGTGTCACATGTAAAAAGGTCCCTATTTTTGAGCTTTTATTTTCCTTGCATTGTATGATTTTGTTCAGATTTCCTGATGGTGTTTGAATTATTGGAGGCCTGTGGATATCAGCTGCAGGCTGCACATGCACGTGGTGCATTGGGTATATTTTGGTGATGGTATCAGTGTAGCAGGCATAGTTTATACTGCACCATGAAGTGAGTTTTATATGGGGATCTATGCCATACTGAAGTGTTCCAGGGCAACTGGTGGGTACTGTCTTTTAGATGTACTTTATTAGGTAGGATAGGGAAGTGGTTTGACATTGGTTGGGGCTGTTGCGGTAGGGTCCTTTAAACATAATTTAAGGCTGTTGCGGTATGCTCCTTTAATAATAAAGTCTCATTTTTGGTGGAATGTCATGGGGTTTGGCACTCAGCTGAGCTGCTGAGTCATTGCTTTTTCAGGTTTTGAATGACTTCTTAGGGATAGGGAAGGCTGGGTGGTTATGGCTTGCCTCTTACAGATGTTATACCTTTCTATGTCACAGATTGTACAGAAGATACACAGTTTGTTTCATGCTTGGAGGGGTGACTTCAGAAAATGATCATGCTTCATACCCTATAGAAAACATAATGTTAAATTTGATTAGCTGGAGTTGCAAGTGCGATAATTACTGTGCTACTTGGGTGGGTAGGTTGTGGTTAAATGTGTTATGTATTTCAATCTATTTACATTTGTTTGTCTTTGCAGATGGTACTTCCATGGTGGTTTTGGCTAGTGGATTGCGATGTAAGGAGATCATAGATGGTGTCAACACAGGCATCGTATCAGTCGATGGATCAAAGGAGGTGGTCCCATGAGGGGGAAGTAGGGGCCTGAAGGATGTAGCATGGAAGGTGATGGCAGAACAGGTTCTGGTTACCAGAGTGGTGCAATGCGGTCACAGAGCGCAGTTATCATGGCCAGTTGTTTGACAGAAGTGGAGTGAAAAGGAAGGTATTCGGTGGGAGTGGATGTTCTGATGTGGTACTAAGGGGTCACAGGTAATGCCATTTTATTTAGGTTCATAAAGGCACATTTTCAAACTGGTATGTTTGGGCTTTGGGGTTGAGGGCAGGAATCAGATTTGGTTTACAAAGGAGTACACCGAATGATGTTTGGCTTAACTTCTTCCTTTATGAGGGGGTAGTTGCTTAGAAAATGTTGGTAGGTGGGGGGGGGGAACAGCCTGGTCAGGCTGGTGGGCAGAGAAGAGGGGCAGGCTTGCCCTCTTCTGTTCCCCCTCTGGTGTCTGGAGGTTCATTTCAAGGATTTGGGGAAAGGAAATGAGCAGCTGGAGGAAGCTTGCTGAATAGGTAAGCAAGCAGAGGTAAGGATGCTGCTTATTTATTTGGAAAGTAATTCAATGAATGGTTTATAAAGTGAGATGGGACACTGCTTCATAAGTAAAGCAAGTTAGCAGAGGTATGGACCCTGCTTATGTGGCAGGGTGAGTAGGTACGCTGCCCTGATTAATATTACAAGGATGGTGCTTCATAAGTAAAGTAAGCGAGCAGAGGTATGGACACTGCTTACTTGGGCAGGGTGAGTAGGTACGCTGCCCTGATCAACATTACAAGGATGTTATGCTGTGTTTAGAATTTTGGTGATCAAAGCTCTGTTATAGAAGTCTTTTAATAAAGGTCGTCAAATGTCATTCGGTGTGATGTGTTTATTGAAGGGGACCGGGACAATTTTTATTTAAGGAGTTTAACATATGCAATTTTTTCAACATTTAGTGCTTTAAGTTCAGCCAGAATGATGTTTGTTTTTCTTTAATATTTAATACATTTTACTCCATTTCTTAATCCTAGTTTACTACTAAGTATTTGAGCATGTCAATATGATTTAGTCAAGGTGTCCATAAAGTGCTTTTTGTTTGTATTCACATTGTTATTTATATCAAACAAAGCATATACTTCTTATAATAGCCATTGTTTAACTTCTTTTAATTTATTTATAGATGGTAGAAGTCTGTCACTTACTTACTGCCATTTTTTATTATTTATTGCCTGTTTAAAAAGAATGGGGATCCGAAAATGGACATTATTTTAAAGAATTTTTGTTTCGCAATTAGGTTTCCTGAGAGAAGTAATCTATTGTGGTTTCAAGGCCAAAAACATAAAAATAATGTGTAAACATCAACAAATAATTTTTATTGGTTTAAGCATTTTAATCTAAGCAAGTCTACCAGTTTTTAAAGCTTTACCTGAAGCAAATATTTGAGGTATATTAAAATCCCTTGTACCTATTTTAACTATACATTAGACAACACAGTCCTCTCATATTACTTACTATTTCAAAATTATGTGTTCTCTGCTCCCCACTGGAATCCAGTACATATTTGTTAATGTGATTATTCTATTTATATATTTTCTTTTAAAATTGAACTAAGGCAAGATTCCAAACATATTTCACTCTGCAGAAACACAGCAAAAGACTCACATAGTGTCAAAAACCAGTATAATTCAACTTCAAAACATTTCTAATTGAATGGAGAAAAGTACAAATAAAAACATATAATAAATGCGCATAAACATTTTAAAAAAATTAATACAACAAAAATTACAGCCACAATGACAACAGTTAAGCTCTTTCATCTTCTAAAGTCTACATCCAGGATACACAACATTGTAGTTCAACTTCAAAATGTTTCCAATAGAATGGAGAAAAGTACAAATAAAAACATACAAGAAATGTGTAGGACATTTAAAAAAAATGAATACAACAAAAATTACAGCCACAATGACAACAGTTAACCACTTTCATCTTCTAAAGTCTACTTCTAGGATACACGCCATTGTAGTTCAGTCAGAAATGCTTTTCATGGAAAAAACATAAAAAACATACACCGTTGTAGTTTTTTTGGACCATATGTTAAAGGATTCCTTACATCCAGTGGTTCACATTCTAAATAAGATACTTGGTATTTTTAACAAAGATAAAGCAGCATTATTATAGAGCTGCATGTCATTTTTAACCACTGATGTGACTGATCTGTTTACTAGTATACCCCATAAAATTGTTTTTTTTTTCAAACTCTACTATAGTTGAATTAATTTCACTGTGTGATTCTTTTATCAGTTTGATGATGGTGCTTATGGAATTTATTTTATATAATAATTTTATATTTTTTGAAAGAGAATGTTTTCCACAGGTTCATGGAGTAGTCAGGGGAGTGGCTTGTGGTCTGATTTATGCCAACCTGATTATGTATACATGGCAAAAATTGTACGTTATGCAATGAGTGTAAGAGGACTGTTGACAGATACTACCTAGACAACAGTTTTATTTTTGGATAGCATCTAGTGACAATATTTCTGATTTAATTTCATAAATTAATCACACTACTACCTTTTTAAATTTTACACATCATTATTTTGTTGATTCTGATAATCCCAGGGATGTAAAACTTTGCAAGTATAAACCCAATTGATGGTTTCAGTCTGCTATTTATAGGAAACCCACTTTCTCCAATGCTTACTTATCAAACCAAGGATGCCAATTCTTAAAATGTAAGAAAAATATATTTAAGTGACAATTGGTTATAATTGCAAGGATGACCTTCAACTTTGATATATTTAGTACAGAATGTGGCATTTTAAGTTGTATGTTTATTGAGAGTCGTTATCAACATAACTTGTTAGTTAAACTACAGGACAAAGAATCCCAAGGCTCTGGCAATAAATATAGACAACTGCTGAGCACTGATCCACAGAATGGTTCCTTGCCAACATCTGTCACAAGATAGATGGACAATGGAAGATTTACTAATTCTCTGTTTATGACATAAAACTCTGAATCTAAGTTTATTAAGGAGATTGTGTATAGGACCTGGAACATACTCAAGGCTGATGAGGATCTATTTAAAACTTGAGAGGAAGTTCCTAAATTTCTTTACTAGTCAGAGAGAAATTTCAAAAATCTATTTGTATATAAAAAAAAACTACTAATATTAGTAGACTCCCTTGAGCTACCCATACATGGGATACTTGTGGCAAATGTTCTTTTGTACTAGAGCAAGAATGTTTTAATTTAGTCCATTATTATTATTATTCTAAAAGCAGTCTTGATAATAGTAATTTTGCTACCAAAGGGGTAGTTTATATTGTCATCTGTTCCAGTTGTTCAATTTTCCACACTGGGAAGATCAAGAAACTATTTTGTAAAAGGGTTTATGAACAGAATTATGCCATTCTTAAATGTAACCCTAATAATTCTTTATATAAACATACACAGAGTTGTTCTGATTTTACTAAATTAATTTTCAGTTTACTAGTGGTTGTTCTAGACAATGAGCAAGGGTGTCTCAGTGAAATGTGGATTGAATGTTGTTGCTGTCTTTTGGTTTTTCCTGGTTAGGGGTCGCCACAGCGGAACTCCGGTCTGCTAATGATTGGCAGTAGATTTTCACGAACGCTGAGGTGCCAGCTCAACGTTCAACCTTCAACAAAGGCATGCTCATTTACGCATGTTTTTCGAACGCCCACCTAACCATGGGGAGGACATGCAGACTCCACACAGAAGGCACTCCCCACACTCCAGCCGAGAATCGAATGGGAGAACCTCTTTAATAAGGCACCTCATATCGAATGCCCCTGCTACTCCAGGACTTAATAAACAGGTTTCAATTCTCCATGTATTAAAACTAAAAGCCTCAAAATTATGAATAAACTGGTCATATGGTGATATTTGTATGAGGGTGTATACATCACATTCAAAATATTCAATATAGTTAAAAAAATTTAAAACATACTGACTTATTGATTTTCATGTCTACCTGCTATGGAATTATGCTATATTGGTAGTTTGGAATGGATTTGCTAATATTGCCTTTAACATGTGCCATGGTGTTTTTTAAATTTGTACCACAGTAGGGTCATGTTTTTAACACAGATTATAGTGGTTCATGTTTCTTTAAATTAAATTTTCTATTATGTTTTTATGTGATATGATGCATTAGTGTTTTTATTAAACCGTGTTTTCCCTTGATGCAATGGTTCATATGAAATCCCATTTGTAAGGATGCAAAGACTTAACCATTGTCATTGTGGCTGTAATTTTTGTTATATTGAATTTTTTTAAATATTTGCACATTTTTTACATGTTTTTATGTGGAACATTGCCCCCAGGCCTCCACTGAAAAATGATAAATGCCTAGTTGGACTTTCCTTGTCAAAAAAATGCAAGCAATAAATAAAGTCATCAAAATTATCCTTCCATAATCATTATACCTTTATTTAAGTTTAGGCATTATAGTGTTATTTTCCGTAATACTAACAGCTCTCTAGAGTTTCATACTGAACCTGACTAATCTTTTCACTTCCATCATACAAAATTTGAGATCCTTATATAAACACGATATGCTTTGTTGTAGATTAAACATTTAAGTAAATCTAATCTCGTCTGGCCACTATTTAGACCACTGATGTTTATTGAAATTACATTTACTTGTTTAGTCATATTGATTCATTCAATTTAGTTTTATAATTGTAATCAAAATATAATGATATCTTACCATTTATACTCAAAGATGTATAATTCATACAGAAATCTTATAGGAGAAGAGATAGCAATAAGACAAATTAAAATAAAACATTTTTGACAAACAGCTACAGGTAACTTGAAGGCAATTGATAAGTTCAATTTTGTAACCAACTATTAATAGCAAAGATGTTACTGCTATCATATTGCTACTACAACAAAAACAAAGTTTAAATGAAAAATTCATAAATATAACTGATACTAGTTGTTGGTCATAAATAATATAGAACTGTAATTACTTAGTTATAAAGAAACGATGAACACAATGTAAAATAGGACAGAGGAAAAAATAAATAAATATCCCCATATAAACACCCCCTTACTTTTAAGTAATTAGCTCTCTTATAATTTGTTTTCATTATTTTAATTACAAAGAACATTTCAATCCTAGTGATATAAAATATATTTCATTAAATTATCTTCTTTCCTCACATTCTCTTTCTCCTCCATTCATTTATTTCCCTTCATTCTTTTTCTACTTTCACATCTTTCATTTCCTAACTTTATCCCTCCCTGTCCTATTATCTACAATACTTAATCATGTATCTCTTATGTTTCTTATCTGTGCTGTGTTCATTTGTAATACCAATATGTTTTTGCATTAATATGACTCAATAAGTTAACATTACCTAGAGTAGCAGCATAAACCATAAAATAAAGATAACTAGAGAATCCATATTTATTTAACTTAATACATGCCTCATTTATATTGTATGTATAAATGAGAGAGACAGGACTAAGTGAGTAAAAATATAGAGAAAGAAAAATAGTTGGAGAGGGACAGGGAAGAAGACATAACTCTAAGGAAAGAAGCTAATGTTGATAAATCACAGGAAGGAAATATTAATTTCAATCAATTATATATATGCTATAAATATTACTAGAAACCAAGTGGCTAAACTATACATTATATTATTATATCTTTATTATTCAGTAAACAAGCCAATAAAAAACCTTAATACCAACATTTTATCATCATTAAGTTATTTTACTATAATAACTAATAATAATAAATAATCTACAAGAAAAGAAAAGAAAAAAACATAATTCTCTCATCCCATCAAGCTTTGTTACAGAAAAAAGTATTACTTTCTTAATGACACTGCAGCAATATTGTTCTACTTAGTGCATGCCTTAGAAATCTGGTCACATCAACCTCATTACAAATGAAGATAACCCTTATTATTTCAAAAGGTGTACATTTTATCTCTATGCATTTAGGCATTAGGAAAATACAAAATTTACTCCCCATGTTCTAGTAACATATCAGTCATCTGAATGGCTAAATCAGCTTTAATGACCTGTAATATCCTTAGGATACTAAATTGTTTTATGTCTTTCTAAGCTCCATCAAGGTGTTCAGAAGTGCGCTGCATACTTATGTCCTTTGATACCACTATATCTGTCTAAATCACAACCTCATGAACTACCTTCCTCTTCTGAAGATCTGTTATGCATCCTGCAAGAAGTACATGAACAGTCTAGAAGTTAAGAACATCGTTAACTTTATCTGTGAAAGTAGGAATAATCTGGTCCCACTTTTACACATAATATTGTTAATGTGAATGTACTTCTTTGTTTGGTGTAAGTTAAGACTATCACCCCATGAATTGTAACCTCTATCTTTTGGGTAAGTAGGAAGCCAAGTGCTGACTCTCAGTTTGCTGATGGGTGTAACAAAAATTTAAAATGATGATAATGGTAATTATGCAATGTTAAACAACTAAGTGACTGCAGCTGTGGCAGGACCTGAAACAGGAAATGCTCAGTCCTATCTTACCTATTATACTGCTCTGATATGCTCTTGGTAGCCCAATCAACAACCACTATAGCTAAGAGCAACTTATTTTCTGACATGTTCACATCCCCGCTAATAACATGACAAAAAGCTCAGATCTAATGTATAACCAGTATGTATCAAAGTTACTCAGTTCTCTTTTATCTGAACCAAAGTAATAGTTTTCTTTTTGACTGGCATATTCAATCAAATCATATTCTTCACTTCAAACAAATACTGATGCTAACAAATTATTCTGTTATCCCTCAACTACTAATGTCTTTAAGTATATGTTAAAGATAAAAATACTGTATTCTCTTACCGTAATTTTCTCTGTCAACAACATTTTCAAAATTCCAGACCAAAGGATAAGAACATCACACAGACAAACTATTTAGTAAAAACTTACAAAAAAAAACTACAAGAAAGACCCAGCAAAGCTAGAGTCCTCACTGAATAATATCATAATCCTACTGCAGTAAAGTAGCAGATAGAAATAACTCCTTAGGTATATACCACTGTTTCAGCTTCATGACTTTTTACTTCATTTTTTTTGGTCTTTACTGGTGCATTCAGGCCAATAAAGCCAAACCCAGCCTTAGACATGCCATGTTTCATCCTTTTTCTGAGCTTGTCAGAACAGGATAAATTGATCATTTGGTAATACCTATTATACAGTGAAGACTCTAGCTTTGATAGGTCTTGCTTTTACTTCTTTAAAAATGACAACTTTACTTGCATAACTTAACCTTTAGAGCCACTTAAATAACTTCTATCCACCCTACTCTATGCATCTCCCATTCTGACTAATCTCAACAAAACTGAACTAAGCAAAATGGAAGCCTGCTATAACAGAATTGCCCACTTTGCTGCAAATTGCTCATACAGAACTCATCACTGTACTGCTTTGAGACAGCTCCACTGGCTTGAACTGCCCAACCTCATAACCTACAATCAGCTCTGTCTCTGTCATTCTATCTATTACCTCCCCAATAAGTGCCCTGCCCTCAAAAACCTAGTACATCACTCAGCCAAAAGGCCTCTTAGATCAGCAAGCAAACTACTACTAGAATCACCAACAGCTACAATAACTTTGGAGACACACCATGTAGTAGTTCAGTGGATAAAAAATTGAACTCTCTCTCCCCACTAGCATACAAAACACATTGTCCAAAGCCTCCTTTACAAACCTCATTAGGCAACATCTCAAGCAAAGTTGGCAGTGCCATGATTGCTCCCCAGGCTAGTGAAAGCAGATAAGGT
The DNA here is from genome assembly GCF_019279795.1 of Protopterus annectens. Taxonomy (NCBI): domain Eukaryota; kingdom Metazoa; phylum Chordata; order Ceratodontiformes; family Protopteridae; genus Protopterus; species Protopterus annectens. The sequence continues at coordinate 482,929,281 of NC_056747.1, read as the reverse complement.
ACACATACTAAACCTAGAGTACTTGATAATAGTTTTCACTCTTACTCACAAACACTGGCTAATGTACAATGTATGTACTGTACCTGTATGCTATATGTATTCTACCCACGTTCCAAATTTCAGCTGTACACCACAAATCTATTAATTACCTTTATTTTTAAATTAATATTTTCTTGTTTTTTCTCTCCACTGTAACTGATGATGTGCTGCATACCATTGTAAAAACATGTCTATTGTAATTTGTGTGCATACTGAACATGTCTAAATATCTAAATGTATCTGTAATTTTTCTATGTGGAGCTTTTCTCCCTGGCCCTCTGCTGAAAAGGGGCCTTTTTAGCTCAGTCAGACACCCCCGGTTAACAAACATAAAATAAAATAAAAATAAAAATAAAAAAATAATAACTTTGGATGAACGAAATGGCACTGTTTCCCTGTGAACAAGGTTCTGTACTCATAACACCTTGCAGGTATATATTTTGCTTTGAATCCCTCACAAATGTTCATTGTTTTATACAAGATATGTTTTATATATCAGTCTTTGCAACTAAGTTATCCACATGTTATGCAAACATTTCTCATATGCCGTTATCTTATTGCAAGTATATCTTCCATTCATGCAGTTGTAGCCATATTTTCTTTATATAGCCAGGTGCATGTTCGTTTACATTTCTGGAATGCTCATATGTTTACATTTTGTAATAATTTCTGCTGCTGCAAACCCAAGCAGTGGTTGACACGGGTCCTTTCTGGACCTGTCCACTACCCTCAGTGATTAAACAGTTAATACTTTGAGTATGTAATCTATAAATCATGTAGAAGTCAGCCAACAGATAACTTGGTCACTCATGGCCATTTTCCATGTTTTTACTTTCATTCATTTAGATGAGAACAAAGTAAGCATCCTATTTGCTTCCAAAGAATAAATAAGATCTCTGTTAATATGAGTGCAGCTTCACAAGGCAATGTTCCTTATTTTCACAAAAGACATGATACAACCACAGACCTGAATTAAAATTACTGACATCATCTTGTTCAGTGATGAGTCCAAAAGTTTAATAGGTGCTAGCAGGAGATGAGAAGCTAACGCTGGTATGTGTCTATTTTCTGTATCCCCAGTTTTGATCTGCCATGTTTTCATCAGTCTAGCCAGGTGTCATACCTTATGACTGCAATTATATGTGTGCATGCACACACGCACACACACACACACACACACACACACACACACACACACACACACACACACACACACACACACACACACACACACACACACACACACACACACACACACACACACACACACACAGACAGACACACACACACACACACACACACACACATGCACAAATGCGTATACTGTTCAGTACTCTGTTCATATTTTTTAATTTACTAAAACAAATCTAAACATTTGTTCAGAATGCCACTGAGCATGAATATAACCTTGGGTCTCCCATGAAAACAGGCAATAGGTCTAAAAGAATTCACTTGGTAAACAGAACACAATTAATAAATAAAAAAAAGCTGCATTTCTATTGTAGGCACCCAAAAGGTCACTCAACCAACTGCCAGTTATCTACCTCATTTTAACTTGTTTTCTTCTTCCCTACATTTACAGTAACCTACCTTGCCCTAATGGTGAGTGCAACCATGGTAATACTTGTTTTCTTTCATTCATCTGTGGCAGTGTGCAAGGGAGTTGTTTACTTCTATACAGTACCACTAAATTTGACCTCATGTACTGTGCTACCTCCTAAATTTTCATGGCCAAGTGACAGAGTGTCTAACAGCGGGTACTCCCTTGTTTGTTTATCTAGTACATGACTGCAGTGATGTCTGCCTTGATCAGCAGGGTGCCTGGTTTTGAATTTTGTTTGTAAGCTGTCATTTCTGTGAGGGCCACCATCTTCTATTTTAGATTGATGAGAGTCTTTAAGAAGGCTTTTTCCCGTCTGCCCTGCACAAGCAGATTGTCTGAATAGTTGCACCATGCTAGGTCTGTGGCATCTTTTGCCATCACTAGGTTGCCTAACTGCCACCAAAGGTACTCCTTTGTTTTCTTTATAAGCTGTTTTCACTTGAAACAGAGGGGCTGGTTGTGTTGGTGCCACCTATTTTCACATACCATTTCATGTGGAGCTTTGCTAAGGGAATCATTAAAATGCAGGAGGCCATGTAAGCTAGGGCTGTCAGGAGTTCCCTGGTAGAGATAGTTTCTTCCTGAGCAAGTGCCCTGAAGTACTGAGTCAGAAATACAATCTTTTCCTGTGGGAGGAAGGCCATTTGTTTTTCTGAGTGTATCACAATTTGCCAAAACACCAGTCTGTTTGTGGGTTTGTAAAGCTGGACTTTTCTAGATTGAGAGCAAACTTCAAGTTTAAGAGGTGGATCATGGTAAAGATGAGTGATGCTGTGAGTTCCTGCACAATGTTCAAGTGGATCACATAATCATTTATTTCAGGGTAAAATCTGCACACCCTGGATCTGCAAAAAGGCAACTACTGGCACCAGACATTTTTTAAACATGCTACAAGCACTAGATAAACCAAAAGCAAAACACATAATTGAAAGTGATTCCCAGTTGCCTTAAAGTGAAGATATTTCCTGTGCTCTTTCACTATGGGGATATAGAGGTATGCAGCTTTTAGACCTCCAGTGATCATCATACCCTGAGGCAAATAGCGGGTTGAAGCTTTTGAAGAGTAAGCATCTTGAATTATGGAACAATCAAGAACTTGCTTAGCCTTACAAGTTCTAAGAGGGATCTCCAAGTCCCTTATTTTCCTAGAACTAGGAAAAATGTTGAATAAAAGCCTGTTTTCCACTTTTTTGTTGGGACTAGTTGTGTGGACCCATGTGCCAGCAGAAGTCCTATTTCTGCCCTAGCCTTCCTGAGTTGTCCTATGACAATAATGGGAATGCCTGAAAGCATTAGAAGAGATGCAAACTGTAGCATGTGCTATGTTTTTTATAATTTGTGGCATCCAGTTGTCATGGGTGATGTTAAGCCACTGATCTAAGAATGGAGGACAATCTAACTCCTAGGTTTGTAGGGGAGACGAGAGTTGGATTGGGATGGATAATGAGGGGATCCCCAAGCCAGAGCTGCTCCTTGTTGGACCTCTGGCCAAGAAATCCTGTAGGCCTATATCTCTGACCACCTTGCCTTCTTTGTTGCTGTCTCAGTTATCTCTCTGTCTCTCTCTTGGTCATCATCCACCTTTAATTTGATTGAGTGGCTGGAAAGGACAAGGATTTAGGAGGAAGTTTCCTATTGAAGCTAGAGGATTGTACCTGGAAAAAGCCATTGATAGTTTGTGAGTATTTAGCATTGTCCTTCTACTTTTTTTAACTATATGCGCTGCACTGGGTTCAAATGGAATATCCTTGTCTAAGGTACATTAAGGTCAGTTTTGACATGATCAGGTGAATACTGTTTTCAAGCATACATCCAAATCAACAAAAGAATGGCTTCACCAGAAGTTTAGGAATGGCCCACCCAGAGCCCAGATCCAACAGAAAATCTGTGGGATGACCTGAAGAGGGCAGGGCACAAGAGATATCCTCACAATCTGACAGATTTGGGGCACTTTTGCAAGGAAGAGTGGGCAAATATTGTCAACTCAACATGGGCCATGCTGACAGACTCCTACCCAGGAAGACTTAATGCTGTAATTAAATGAAAAGGTGCTTCAACAAAGTATTAGTTTAAGGGTGTGCACTCTTATGCAACCCGCTTATTGTACGTTTTTTATTTTTTATATTTTTCCCCCTAACAGATTTGTTTGTTTTTTAATTGAATTGTACAGGTTATAGGTCACATTAAAGGTGGGAAAAGTTTTGAAATTATTTATTGTGGTCTCATTTTTTTATATCACAAAAACCTGGCATTTTAACAGGGGTGTGTACACTTTTTGTATCCATTGTATGTAGTAAAAATAATCACAGCGCATTTTATCTTACAGATTAGATTTTGTCTTTAGAATTCCTTAAAGATTACTACACTTAGTATGTTTTACTGAGTCCCAGATATGATGAATCCTTCAATTTAAAATCCAATAATGCTTGTATTAACTCATGAGAAAATCATTGTAACTCTGACATGATGCCCATATAATAGTTTCTGTTATAGCAAAATGTAATCTTTTAAAGCTGCAAAATGACTTAGGTGCCTACCAGATGTGCCATTAGTACATTTTACTGTAGTTCACTGAAATCTCAGAAATACAAAAAAAATTTCTCATGTTCACTGTCAAATGACGACATGCTGTCCAATACAAAGGCTTCATCCCAGATTAGAAACTGATAAAGTAATCCGGAGAGCATGTGTAATACTACAGCAGATTATGAAAGCCTAGCGTAAGTAAATACATTATTTCTTATTATCTTAATATCTACAGTACAGTGCCACAGAGGGAAACAATAACCTTGATAAAATACCACTTCAGAAATATAAGTGGGACAAAATACCAGGAATGACACTATGATAGGATCAAATCAGATTTTATTTTGCAGCTTTTTTAAAACAGTTAAAAGATTTTCTGTTATCTTGTTTTCTCAGACTCATTAATGTATATTCATGTGTTGACCTTACTCAGTTTTTTTCTAAATTTTTTATGACATTTTCCCTTGTTGAAAACTTCTGCAGTCTGCCTAGCTAGTAAAACACATCTGTGTCTTTTTCTTCTGTATTCCTGCAGGATATAATATTCCATGCAACTATACACAAGGTTGGTAAGGAGGTCTTTCAGTATTTGAAACATGATTCACAGTTCACAAAGTCAGGAAGGGCAAAATATATTTGTAACTATCCATCAATATATGTGACTGCTAATGATCACACCAAAAATAATAAATAGTAACTGTACTACAAAATATTGTCACTAGTATTAACTAGAAAAGAGCTACCTGCTTATTAGCTTTATTATGTTTCTAATTACTGATCTTAGGTGGAAACACAGATAATTCATTTACTGCCTTTGACTGCCAGGTAATGACCAATGGAGTATGCCTCTTTTTCAAGATAGTCCTAAGAGGGGTACTATATTAGTTGGGTTTCCACCAAAGACATTGGTAATAACAAGTAGATGAAAAATCCACTCATCAAAGGAAGTCAGTGCAGTCATTTGTTTTCCCCTTAGCCTCAAGATATACAAATATGTTAATAGAATCAGGGAAGTGATAAGGTGTGGTCAGTAGGCAAAGTACACAAAAAGAAGAGCTGTGCTTATATAACTTTAACCTTAGTAATGCCATCATAATTGGCAAGAAGGTTCCCTTGAGTACACCTGAAACATAGAAATGTGGCTGATAGATTCTAAGGAAATGTACAGCAAAATGGCATGAATTAATTGCATAACTGTTAAGTTGGTATGAGGAAAAATTACAAGAAGATTGTCAATGAAGATCACAATAGTATAATGGAAAAAGATATCTACCAGGCACCTGATGGGTTTAATGCAGGAATGTATGAGGCACACTAACATTTAAATATTGGATGTCAGTCTATCTTCAGCCATCCCAGCACAATGCAAATGGAGTAAGATATCCATGCACAAAGTGGTCCACCCCTGCAGCAAGCTTAGTAAATCTTTGCACGCCAACTCCATTTCATGAAGACCTGCCTGGAACAGAGTCTTCAATGTTATGGTCTACAGCAGTGGCGGCTGGTGACTTCAAATCAAAGGGGGGCTGCAGGAGACAGCTGAATGGGTGGGGTCAATGGGAAGGGGTGTGGCCAACTAGAAAGGGGAGGAGCTATGCTCAAAATCACAAAAACTAAATATACTGCTCTGGGTGCCAAACCGTCATTATGAGAGTCCAATCAAGACAAAATGAAGTGTAGAAGAATAAAAATATTTCAGTGCATTGGCTCCATGACAGCTTAATATCTAGATGGAAACAAAAAAGGTTGTGAGGCATGAAAAAATAAATTACTTTTTTTAAATACATTAATGGAATGCCAGTCAAAATCAAGTATAAGAAAAACAAGCAGCACTTAACTCAAACCACTTCTTGCACTGCAGTTCTAATCATAATTTATATTCAGCTTTATTAAAGTGCCAAGTAACATGCTGAAAGTAGAAATCTCTGATGCCCCCACTTGTAAAATGTTCCTTATCCAAAAAAAAAAAGACCTGCTGCCTGGCATCTGCTTGTTCCATGGGGAAAACATGATCGAAGTAAAAAATGAAAATCAAACAAGAAATAAGCTCAATATATATTGCTTAAAAGGATTACTGTACAGGTTATGGACCACACGATTGGCATTCTGTTTATGGGTAAAGCCTGCAGAGTTGACTGGAAGTCTTCAAGTGTAACGAGACTTAAAAATAATGTAATCCTGTCCTTTATTACAAATGCTGTCATACGCATTTCAATACCCAAGGCTTATACATTATCTAGTTAAGTATTCAGAAAGGCTTTCAATGTTGGCAATTCTTTAACAGTATGCTTATTAAAGCTTACTTGCATCTTGCAATCTCAGCCAAGCTTACCTGATGGTCATTAAAGTATTGCTACTTAAACACACAGCAACAGGCACTTTGAGTAATAAGCATAAATCAACAGTACAAAAAATATGACAGAAACCAGACCATTCTGTAAAAATCAAGGAAAGATGAAAGGCCACTCTAGTACTTGTGTCTACCTTGGATGGGGGGGGGTACTCTGCACATTTACACTGCATAACTACTCCTTGCCTCGACACATCCAGAGTCACTACATGGGGGAGTGGGGTGCAACAAGTATGTCACAGTTTGAAATGTCTCTGGCTGACTTGTGATGGCCCTGACACATTTGTCATACCTCTCAACCTCAAAGCAAGAAATCTGGACAAAGCCATACAAAGAAATGGGACAAAGCCCCAAAAATAAGGACAAATTTTAAAATATTGCTCTTATAAACCTAGAAAGATAATAGAGGTCTTGCATTAGTATGAATTTTCTGAATGGTATGAAATCTGAAACTCAAATGTCTGTCATTATTTTATAACTTCAGTGTTTAATGATTTGTCACTAATTTGCCAAAAAAACACAATTTTATGAAAAATGGACCAAAAATGTGGATGTAAAAATATAAAATAGGCTATAGCAACACAATACAGCTGGGAACCTGTCAAAGAAGGGACACTTTAATTTTAGTACTGCTAACTTGAGCAGCTGACAAAATAAAAGAATCTACATGCATTTCTGAAATAAAAGTAATCTAACTGATTATTACAGTTATTTCTTAATTATAAACCCTCCATGTTTTCTTCCAAAATTGCTATTTTGCGGAGGGATCATTAGGGGAAGAGCAACATTTTGAGCCAAAATCAGGGACAGTTGAGAGGTTTGGCTATGCCTAATTCTATAAAGCAACTTATTTGCATGTACCTCTCAACCTGTTAATGCAATAAATCCGGACAAGGCCAAATATATTGGGGGAACATATAAACAGTACTAAAAATTGCTCTTGTATAAACTGAGACAGTTGATAGAACAGATCTTACTTTAGCATGCATTTTTCTGAAGGTTATGAAGTCTGAAACTCAGTGTGTCATTATTTAGTAACTTAATTCCTAAATTATTTGCCAGAAAACCTCAAATTTTATGAGGAACAAACCAAAAATAAGCAGCAAAAAATCTATTCATTCTTTGAAAATCTGGACAGTTGGGAGGTATAGTTCAGCTGGGGCTGCCTAAGTTTGCTGCCATTCCCCCTCACAAAACCATGGTCGAATGGAGGCTTCCCCCTGCAGCCATTCCAATGATCCATTACTTGGCTATTTCACTCCATTTACCATAAACACTAATGTGCATACTGATTTACTTCTATGATGATTTGAACTTCATTTGAAAGTTTTATTTTGCATTTTACAGCACAAACACTAAGACATCTGCTAAACAAACTTGGCATTAAAACTTCTCTGCCCTTGAAACTCACATTCATTGAAGCAACATTGAAACCCGCATTCAAAGAAAATACATTTTACCCGTGGCAGATAAAGATTAATTCTGGGCTGTTTTCAAATCATAGGCCCCTTGCATATGAAACATACATGTGCTCTTTGATACACCTTCCTATTGCTTTGAACATTTTTCCAGTAAACAATGAAACAAAACGCATGCACCAATGACAAAATTGCCCAATTCAGAACATTTCCATCATAAAAGTCTACTGAAACTTCTACAGTCCACTATTATCAGTAAATATGCACAATTCTACAGTTCACCATTATCAGTAAATATGCACAATCTCTGAAGTAGTAAAAAAGTAATCTAAATAATTCCATGTTAAATAAATCTGCAATGAAGAGGTTGCTGCTAGCAAACACCTTTATATTTCATGGTTTCATCGAAAAATAAAGTGTCTGATGCCCCTGAGGAATAAATTGCCTAAATTACATTAAAAATAAGCTAGTAATATTGCAATAGGAAATGGATGGCAAACTGATAACAGGCTCATAGTTAGCATCTTATCTTTCAGTACGACAGCATTCACCCCTTATGGGAGTAGAACCAACAACCTTCTGCATCAAAAGCAAGTACACAACCTGTTGTGCTATAAGCAATGCGAGCTGACTCAGCATAATCAACACTAAACTTCTGTTCCCCTGCAGCTCTCAGCTCCTTGTAAAATCTACTCAATACACAACTGCATTTCAACTTCACAGCACAAGAAATCTGGAAAAAGCCAAATTTATTGGGGTGGGTCAAAAGGACAAAAACCAGGGACACATTAAACATTGCTTGTATAATCTTGGAAAGCTGCTAGAATAAAATGCTGTGTTACCACCATACATTTTACTGCCAAGGTCCCTGTGCAAAAGAGTCAGAACAACATACCACTATGCCAAATCACCTGCTTTGTGAAAGAAAAATGCTGTGTTACCACCATACATTTTACTGCCAAGGTCCCTGTGCAAAACAGTCAGAGCAACATACCACTATGCCAAATCAGCTGCTTTGTGAAAGAGAGGAAGACTGAAACTTAAATGGCTTTCATTTAATGAATTCAGTTCTCACCATAGCTGTCAACCTCTTAGCACAAAACACCTGGACAAACCCAGTAATGAGGGAATACAGCCCTCAAACATATTCAGTGAATTCAGTTCTTGCCATAGCTGTCAACCTTAGCACAAAAAACCTGGACAAAGCCAATAACCATTTTTTGTAACAGTGGTTATTCTTGACTGCTGAGTACAACTCTGAGGAGGGACAGCCTTGATTGGAGCCAGCGGTTATCTGTGTAAGGTTTAAAATGACTCTGTTTTGAGGAAACTCCTTTATACACACAAAACCAGCAACACCACAAGCACCCTAACAAAACACCTTAACCTTTACTGTAACATAAACTGATCATGCTGGCATGTAGATAAATTCAAATAATTATCCTTTACATTAAACAAAGTAGTTCCCTAATTCTCTACAAATGCAACCTAGTTGCCTGGGTGAGAAATGCTAATACATCTTCGGACCCATCTCACAAACCCTCACGGAAAGAGGTAGGAAGGAATTGGAATTGCAATTACTAGGCTACAAATGATTGTCCTGATGAATTGCTTAGCAGCATCCTATGATTTTTTTTTTCAACTGCCAGAGTGATGAGCTGGTTAAGGACAGGTTTAGGGGATGGGCAGGAACAAAGAAAATAATTCTGATGTGGAAATTCAAATTGCCTAAGGCAGATTAGAACTCTGGGCTAATTAAACTATTCAGCATCTAGGGATTTAAAAAGAGCTAATGGAAAAAACTAGGAAAAGAGAATCCTTAGTCTGGTTCTCTGTATAAAGAATGATGTGAAAGGAAGTACAAGTTATTATTTTATGATTTCAGTGGAAAAGAGTAGGCATGCAATCATGTGCCTCACTCTATCAGTGTAGAATAAATTAAATTACTGGCGCACAGTTAGAAGGATTCACTGACGATAAGAATGTAAGAAAAGTAAAATAATAAGACAACATGAGAAGCAAAATTAGGTATATTATAAAAATAATGGGTATGAAAAAGAGAATTATGTGAGAATCCAAAATAGAAGCCAGGTTGATCACAACTTAAGGTAAATGTATCTATAAGCATAATAGGAGGCATCATCCAAGTTTTAATCAGTCCTGCAGAATTTGTGTAAAAATGTCTAAAAAGAAAAACAAGCATATATTACAAAAATGTGCTTGCTGTTGAACAGAAATGTGAAAATGAACTATTTATTGGCATGACTGAAGTGAAAAACCTTGACACAGTGACATTTGAAAATTAAAATGAAGGAGTAAGCTAGGAGCAGATGTTACACAGCTAGCAATATATAATAAGAAGTTATGTAACTACTATAATGTTCCATGTTAGTTGTCTTCTTCTCGCCTTCTTTCTTGCTGGATGGTTCGGAGCCGATCCTCGGCTCCGACTCAGCCTATACTATAGCTCGAGAGCTATTTTTACCGGCTCGAGGCAGCCCTATATCCCACAATACCATGCGCTAACTCCCCAGATCTCATTGACAGTTAACACATAGTATAGTTTTATTGTTACCAAAAAATAAGCCATTATATAAAAATACGGTCTACCTGCCGGTAACACTCATGATACGGGTAACCCTGAATAGCTATGTATCATGAAAGAAAAGGACTCAGAGACCTTCAAGTCTGTCCAGGCTAGGGGGCAGGAGGGAGGGACGCAAGAAAGAAGGCGAGAAGAAGACAACTAACATGGAACGTTATGGTAGGTACATAACTTCTTAATGTTAAGTTGTCATTCTCGCCTTCATTCTTGCTGGATGGGACAGCGTCCCTAGCACCTTGGTCCTGGGTGGCTCAACGGAACAGACTCCTGAGTACGGTGGAACCAAAGTCAGCTCTATTTCTGGAGGCTATATCACGTTTGTAATGGGTAATAAAAGTATGTTGAGAAGCCCATGTAGCTGCTGCACAAATGGCATCTAATGGTAACCTTGCTTGAAAGGCTGTTGAGGTTGATAGTGCCCTGGTTGAATGAGCCTTAGGTCTTGAAGGAAGTTGTTTGTGTCTCAACTCGTAGACAAAGGTAATGATGGATGCTAACCATCTGGAAAGAGTTACCTTTGATACTGGAAGTCCTTTCTTTCCTTCAGCATAAGAGAGGAAGAGCTGTTCTGACTTTCTGAATTGTTTTGTCCTGTCTGCATAATACCGCAGTTGACGATGAACATCCAAGGAATGTAGTTTCTGTTCAGCCCTGTTTAAATAATTTGGGAAGAAAACAGGCAAGTCAATACTGTGGTTCAGATTTGATTCAGAAGAAACTTTTGGTAGAAAGGAAGGATTCGTTCTGAGAGCTACCCTGTCTTTATGAAAAACCAAATAAGGGGGACGGACAGACAAGGCCTGAAGTTCCGACATCCTTCTGGCAGATGTTATAGCCACCAAAAACAGAGTTTTCCAAGAGAGAAGCTTGAGGGAACAAGAAGCTGCAGGCTCAAAGGGAGGGAGAATTAATGAAGTTAACACGAAATTTAGATCCCGTTGTGGAGGAGGATCCTTAATGGGAGGTCTGAGCAAGAAGATGCCCTTGAGGAAAGCTTTACAGAGTTTATGGGACATAATATTGGTTTCCGAGAGCCCTACATGAAAATTGGCAATGGCCGCTAGTTGTACTCTGATAGTGGCTGACGATGACCCTGAATGAAAAAGCTCCCCCAGAAAATCTAGAACTTTATGAATTGGTGCATTAAAAGGATCTAAGGACCTAGCTTCTGCCCAGAATGAAAAATGCTTCCATTTACTCGCATAAGTCTTCCTAGTATTGGACTTATGGGAGGCAAGAATGATATCATGGACAGGAAGAGAAATAAAGGGAAGCCTGGCTATGGTTGGAAGTGGAGCAACCAAGCTGTGAGGTTGAGGGACTGAAGAGACTGGTGCAGCTTGCCCATCAGATGGGTCAAAAGGTCTGGAAATGGTTCCAGATGCCAGGGCTGTTCCAGTAGATAACGGTGCAGGAACGGAAACCATACTTGTCGAGGCCATTCCGGAGCAATGAGGATCATTTTGGATCTCAATGCGGTTGCTTTCTGAATTAACTGCAGAATCAACGGAAAAGGGGGAAAAGCGTATAGAAGACCACGAGGCCAATCGTGGACAAGAGTGTCTCTGGGGGGATGGCCTGGTAGAGGGAAGAGTGTGAAGAAGTCAAGGCACTTGCTGTTTTGAGGTGTTGCGAAAAGGTCGCAGCAAGGCTGGCCCCACTTCTGGAAAATTCTCTCTGCTACCGCCTGATTTAGAGACCACTCGTGAGGCATGAGAATTGTCCTGCTCAGTCTGTCCGCTATGACGTTGGACCTCCCGGGGATGTGCGTTGCTATCAGAAACCGTTGAGAGGAGATCGCCCACTGCCAAAGTCTGAGTGCTTCTCGACATAGGGGGTAGGGCTTTGTTCCGCCCTGCTTGTTTATGTACCACACTACAGACATATTGTCCATTTGAACTGCTATAGTCCCTGTGGGAAGAGAGTCCTGAAGGGCTTGCAACGATAAAAGCACTGCTCTCATCTCCAGGACATTTATGTGCAGGTGGCATTCTAATTGTTGCCATGTGCCCTGGACAGTCCTGCCCTGATAGTGCCCCCCCCACCCAATCAGGGAGACATCCGTTGTCACCGTGGCAACTGGAGGGGGAAGAACAAAGAGCCTGCCCTGAAGAAGTTGAGGGGAGACCATCCACCAGGAGAGGTGTTTTTTGCAAGTTGGGGTTATCAAAATGTTGTGAGTCATTGGGAGCTGTTGAAAGGACCACTGAGAAAAAAGCACCCACTGGAGAATTCTCATGTGGAAGCGGGCTAAGGGGAGAAGGAGAATCGCCGCTGCCATGAGGCCTAATGTTTTCTGTACTAACTTGACTTGAATTCTGTTGGACTGAAACAGAAACTGAACATTCCGCTGTATGTCTGTCACTCTCTGAGGTGGTAATGTTGCAGACATTTCTGTGGTGTTTAACACGGTGCCTATGAAGTTTATACATTGACAAGGCGACAAGGAGGATTTTGCGAAATTTATGGAAATACCTAGTTTGTTGCAAATGCGAATGGTGTAATCCCTGGCTATGATAAGATGCTGCTTGGTGGTAGTGGTAATGAGCCAGTCGTCTAAATATGGAAACACCTGGAATCCTTTTTGTCTCAGGTGAGCTGTGACCACTGCCAAACATTTGGTGAACACCCGGGGGGCTGTGGTGAGACCAAAGGGCAGGGCTCTGAATTGGTAATGACGGTCTCCCAGCCGGAAGCGGAGAAACCTCCTGGAGCACCTGTGTATCTTTACATGATAATACACATCCTGAAGGTCTAACAAGCACATCCAGTTGTCTCTGCCCAAGAAGGGCAGAATGGACTGCAGTGTTATCATCCGAAATTTTGTCTTCTGCACAGACTTGTTCAGTCTGCTGAGGTCCAAAATGGGTCTCCAGTCTCCTGTCTTTTTTGGTACCAAAAAGAACCTGGAGTAGATTCCAGATCCTAGCTGGTCTGCTGGGACTGCCTGGATGACTCTTTTTTCTAACAGCTTTTTTATCTCTAGCTGTGCCTGACCCCTTTGTCCGGGTGGTACGTCTGGGAGGGGTCTTGGCGGTTGGATCGGAGGGGAAATGAAGGGGATTTTGTAACCCTCGGATATGATCGACTGTACCCATTTGTCTAGACAGAGGGATTGCCAGGCTTCCAGGTACAGAGATAATCTTCCCCCGACTGCCTCTGAAGGTGGACAGTCGGGCAGCGTCTCAGGGATGCTGAAAGGGTTGGTCAGGGAAGGATTCCCTGGAACCCTGGTTCTGTGGACCCCCTCTGCCCCTGGGGCAGCGTCTATTATTGTTCCCCCCCGCCTCTGGGGGGAAGTTCACCACATTCGGCAGGCGCGACTCCCTGTGGTTTTTGGAACCACATCTTTCCACCCTTCTGACCTTTAGGGTATTGTCTAGATGGTGTGGAAAAGTGGACTCCCACGGCAGAGAGAGTCTTACCATCTTGCTCGCACCTGGTGAGGGTATTCTTCACCTGAGGTCCAAACAACTCTGAACCATCAAAGGGAGTGTTGGTGAAGGATGCCTTGAAGAGATCAGCAAAATTACAGAGTCGCATCCAGGCATGACGTCTTAATGCAACACCTGTGCCTGCGGCCCTACTCGCTCCATCGGCTGCATAAGAGATAAGCCGCATGGAGGAGTTGGCAATGGAATTCAGGGTAGCCAGCTGGGAGTTAATCTTGTCCTGATACCCTGCAGCAGAAGGATCCTGTATGGTTTCACCCAGTTCTTTGAGCAAATCTCTCTGAAGGCGGGTGAAATGACAAATAGTTCAGCGACCGCGTGTCAAAAACTGCTGATGGGTAAGTACAAAGTAAACAGTCAAGTCACAATCTATATACACCAGTTTCCCTGCCGTTTAGCTTACCCTTCCTACTTACCTGGTATACTTCTGCACCTTCACTCTGTTCTTCTTCTTCTAACTTCTTTCTTCTACTACTTCTTTCTTCAGTTCTTCTTTTGTTCTTCTGAGCCGCCCAAAAAATAAATAAATAAAAATCCAATGGCAAATAGCAAATTAAATTAGCAAATTAGACTGCTGGGCATCACAATGATGCCTTAATTAGTCCACCGGGCTGCAAAAAAAACAAAACAAAAAAATCTTTATTTAAAACCGCCGCAACCCGAGGCGGTTGAAGTGCGCATGCGCGTACTTGCCGAGTCGCGGACTCGGAGACCAACAAAGTAAACCAAAGAAATAATACTGTCAGTCTCACTCTCTGTCACACAAAAAGGTAATTTTTCTTTTTTTTAGCTGAGGGGGTTGCAATCCGGCAGTCCGATGCCACGAGCCGCCCCTGGTCTACAGAGTTCTGCTGGTACCTGCACATCCCTAGTTAAAGTATAGCTTCACCATTTAGCTACCCTGAATTCATCTCCTCATCTTGGCTGTAACACAGATGGATGGAACAAGGCATATAGTAGATAATTATGCTTCCAGCTATATTAACCAGGACACCACTTCAGCAATCACCCTAGAGTTGACACCAAAGTTAGGAGGAAGTTATGGTCTTTGAGTACAGCTTCTTTACCTGAAGGAATAGCTTTATTTTTCTTGATATTCAGTAGCAGCTAGATTTGCTTCTAAACGTGTTTTATAAAGGGGAAGACATCAGCAGTATCACCTTCTTAATATATTCAGTAAGTCCAGTGTTGCCACCCAAGTGTTACAGGCTGTCCAGAAATAAGAAGAGGAGTGGACCCTAAAGAAAGTGATATTTCAACTAAAAAAAATATATCAGGTAAGATTTCCCTTCAGCAGTCTCTCAGGAACACTTGTTTGCAGCTAGTCAGCTAATCGGTTATCAGCCCTAAGGAACACTACATAGTGACTGTATTTCTGACTGTGACTGACACCTTTCAGAAATTAAGGAATGAAGCAACTTTGTATCACCATTTGCTATTCTACAAAGTATGCTGTTCAAAATGTTAATGAGGACAGTTGTTACCGTCGCCTCCTTATTTTCTATTCCTTCATGGGGTTTGGATGTCATATCAGCATTAAGTCAATGTGAGCAAACCACCTATGTGGCCCTACAATACTGAGGGACTGAATCAATGCTGTGGATCACAGAACAGACTTTATCAGTCCAACTGACTAGTTATCTGAATGTACACCATTTCATCAAAGGTCACTGTTCTACAGCTGACTTGTCCTAGATAAATTATTGTCTAAGGGAATATGACTGTGTTTGAACATAAGTCTTAGAATAAGCATTTTAGCTACAAACTGTTTGAGCTGCATGATTGCAGAATTTTATTTGGCAACCAGGTGGATGAGCTGACATAACTTATCAGTTTATGAACAGATCTCCGGTTTGCTACTATAAAGATATTGCTGATGTCACCTTACCTAGGTGGTGAGATCCCACAAAGCAGGTGGAGGGAACAGCATATTCCTTAAGTAGCTTGCAGGATTATGGCTGCATTCTTATCCAGGAACCTAGCAACCATGGTAAAAAGATTCACTGGAGCACTTTGATGTCTGTGTGTGTGCTTCAAGGTCCAGTGTGCATCATATCAGACAGTGAACACAAAACTCTACTGTGGAACTATTATACCATTTAAAGAAGGAACTGAAATTGGGTATGGCTGAGTGTTGCTACTTGCAATGTATTAATTTTAATATCTATGCTTATGGATGTTTACATAGTACTGATTGCCCAATGTGAGCTGTGGTGTGATGAGGCAGTGACCTATCTGGAAGATACTTAGCATGTCCATTGCCTCCATGACCAATTTGATTTACAGAGTTATCTCTATAATGGAGCTTCCTCTAGCTGTTAGTTTTCTAGCTCATATATGTCAAATGCAAATAGCTACAGAGCCTTGCAGAAAGAGGCAAAATTACCATTTACCATACTGAGAGTGAATGGGGAAGAAGGGACATTAAACATGGAGAAGTTACATGTCAAATCCATAAGTGGAGTAATATGTGTGATTGCTGGCCAAGAACTATCCTGCATGTACCCAAAGGAGAATTTTTACTTTTTTGATGAAAAAAAAATACAGAGGGTGGTCACTCAATATATCTGATATGATTCCTTGACTCGTGAGATGATCTGGGTTCGTCATTAATACCAGCTCAATCAGAATGGCTACAATGTTTTTGCAATCCTTACAAAGTGAATGAAAACTACTTGACAAAAATTCTATACCTACAGGATTTTAGATGCTAAATGGTGTCTGGCTAGTTTCACATACTCAGGGATCAAATGTTTACAAAAATGGTCTCAGAGAAAAAAATAAAAAAAGACATGGTGCCTTTCCATTAAACTGTACTGGGCAAAAGATTTTTTATATTTCTTGTTTATATACGCCTGCAGCAAAGATAAATGGTCACTTTGCCAGGTTTATCTAAAGGACAAGTATGCACAATTTAGAAGATACACTTAACAGAGTTAAACAATATTATAATACTTCCTCTGACCTCAAGTAAGTCAACCTATCTTCCATAATGGTCTAGAATCCATCATTCTGGAACTCACACTGTTGCACAAGTAACTTCAAGCAGGGTTTCTTTAGAGTGCTTCAAGCAGAATCCAGAATCTTAGCCAAATTTGCTGTATTAGCTATAAAAATATCATTCTATCATATGGAATTTTACATTTCTGAAAACACTGGTTATTTAGGGACACCCAATTAGCAAATAAAATACATACACAAAAACAGGAAAATGTTGCCTTCTGAATACTGAGGCTAAACTTTCACAGTAAATCAGTCAACTCTCCACAGGTTCATAGTTAAGTACTAGGCTAGCTGCCATTGCAGGCCATTTTAAGCCTAGTCAATTTCCATTTTTGTGCTCAAAATAATCTACCCTATTTGATTACAGATTGTCCCTACCTATCCGATCTTAAATAATATTTCCTCTAATGAGAATAACTGGGATCATACCGTAGATAATGTCTTGTGACCAATGCATGGGATAAAGCATTTAGGAGATGCATCTGTCCATTACTAGTACTGGGGTAAACTTTCGGTTTCCCATCGATAGATCTAAATTGTGCTAATAGACAGAAATGAATGTTGTTTTATGTGGATGGGGAGTCTGTTCCACAGCAACTGTATCCTCTGCAGAACAGATTTAGATCCCTAGACTGAGTATTTCTGATGTCATTTGATTTGCTGATGTGCAATAAATCCATCAGTAATGGGTCGATGATGCCTATTAGCAGTCTGTAGGATACCATGTATAGTGACAGGGCTTTGATACGGTTCATTTAGGGCATGTTGTTTAGGCTCTTTATCCTGTTAGTAAGGTATCTCTGTGGGCATTCCATTTCCTACATGTGCCTGGACAGATGCATGCCAAAGAAGGCATTATATTCAACAAATGGCATAATGGGGGCAGAGTAAAAGAGACAATGACATCCAGAGATCTAGATACAATTCCTTTCCTTACAACCTGTGCAATATAGCTTGTCTCCAGGGAGACATACTGCTATACGAAGCTCACACAGACGTGCCAACAGCATTAAGCTGGTGGCACTAGTCATCAGTGTAATAAGAAACTGTTTCCTTTACTGCTACTCAAACAGTTTGTGCAAGCCTCAAAAGTAGAAGTTATAATGTTGCACTTCCAGAATTTAGCATAGACCTTGTATAATAACGCACAAAAAGTAAAACTGAGGATATATAAATTTGTCTAATCATTTGACTATTCAAAAGCACTATATCATACTGCTCAGAAGCTGGCCTTCCCTTAGATACTCCTGACTTCATTAGTTTTCAAAAAACAGGTAGACTAAAGGGACCATTACAGAGCAGCCCAGAAGTACAAAATAAGAAAGTACCACATGCAAATCTTGCAAATCTTGCAATGCTATGACCTTTAGTGTGTTAAGTGGGGACAGATAGTAAAACAGAGCCTTCTTCAGTTAAGTCTAGATCGTCCACTACGGTTACATGCCAGAAGCTACATTCACCTCTTAATAGTCCTGTGACCACTGCGCATAGACTATCAAAGTTAGCAATTAAGAATTATCTAGAGATACACAATACCACAGAACACTATAGTGAGTCTCTTGACTTGAGCATGATGGTCAGAATCATAATCACTCACTTTCATACATTTTCAGTTACTATGTATAAGCAGAAAGAAAGAATTAGCTGATAGTTCCTAAACCTACTTAGGGAACACACTGGCACCTGAAATGCATGCATTCCGTTATAAAAAATTACAGATATATAAAAAAATAAATAAATAAGCATTATTAACACTAAATATAATTAAAGTATTGTAAGAAAAGTAAATACTCCTGTGTGAGAGGGGGCAAGTAATGGTCACTTTGTTTGGCAGATGGTAGAACAGTAAACTAAAAATGGAAGCAGGAAAAAACAGAGGCCTGATCAAAGACAATAACAAACTGGCTTTAATGGATGAAAAAAAGAATGGAAAACCTGTGAAGGAATACTGTGTACTGCAGCCATTTGCTAATAATACAATGCTTGTTCAAAGCACTCAAGGGCCCGTGAAGATGAAGTATTATAAACTGTGCCTCCTTCTCTGTATCTCTACAGTAATAAAAAATATGTGCAGAAACCCTGGAACTGGATCATAGATAATCAAATAGAACCAAAAATGATCAGGTGGCTAAGACTTCAGAAGTAGTTATTAAAACCACAGTTAAGCATTTTCGTCTGTAAAAGATATCTTCAGAACTACAAATGAATCAAAGAAAAAAAAAAAAAGAAAGAAAATAAAAAGTATTATGAGCTGAGCCTCCTTCTCTAAATCTCTGCAGTAAGTTAAGCTTATAATTGACTCCATCCATGTATTTGAATATGCATTTATTTTATTAATGTTTAATTTAGATGAAACACAACTTTCTAATGATAATCATAGCAAGTAGAAATGTTTCCTTTTAGCAAGTATCATACAGTAATTATACACAAAGGGCTAGAGAAAACTATTTAATAAAAATCTAATCAATGCCAAGGGCATGCTTTTATGAAGAAAGAACATAATGTTATACAGTCATCATATATTAGCTGACTAATTTACAAAAAAAGTTAAAAGATTAAAAATAATCCTAAAACTGATATAACATACATTTAAAATGCAGTTTTCAGAAAAAAATAATGAAACTGTTACAATTCATCATGTGAAATATTGGAAGTGAATTATTTGAACAAATGGGATTTTAGTTCTTTCTTAAGTGTAGTCACAGCAGAGTGCTACTATAGCTATTAACATTGTGAATTCTACAAGACTGCAGCCTGGTACAGAACGAAACATATACTAGATTATTTCAGTGCATCAACTAACCAATAAAGCAGAGTTGTTAGCAGACAGGTACACTACAGAGAGCTCATTTGGATGAGAGGTCATGCAAGCATCAAGATATGGTAGAACTAATACCTTGTCTGCTGACCTGCAGTCCACTGGTAGAAAGTGTGGACTACTTAATATAGGCAAACTAAAAAACAAGTGAGAAGAATCAGTCAGTCTTGCTGTCCATTACTAAACCTGCTGAAGGCAGTGAAAGTCCGCATATAAAAAGTTAAGGCAGAGATCATTACAGGAACCCACATTGAAAGATACTGAAAAGTACTCAGATGGAATATAGTGATTGATGCAAGAAATACTCCAGAGATAGTCAAAAGAAGATTTCTGAGATGTTGCCACTTAGTCCTTAAGGAAGAGCTTGTCAAACAGAACAAATCTTGATCCTACACCATTGACACAACTTCTTAACTATTCCCCCATTATTACCTGGACTTTTCAGTTGCATGTACTGGTGATGTGTCCTTAATGTTAATGCTTCTATGCAACTCATCCAATCTTAAAATGTGACAAGAACCTCATGCTGATTATGAAAGAATATAAGGAAAAGGTAGTTATCAGCAGATTATCCATCTGTGCCTAGCTACGGGATACTGTGCACTATAGCTGATACTCAGAGGTTGGTTATACAACTCTTCCCATGATATGCACCATCTGGAGTCTGTGCTGCTTCTGCTGTGTGATACTGCTCCATTCTTGGGTGAGTTTGAGGTGGAAACACCCAGCATGTTTTTGTGAGCTGAGAGGAAACACCAGAGAGTCACAGAGAGAACATGGAAGCTGTACGCAGACATTTCTTTAAGGTCAGGATTGAACATTGTACCTTGTGCAAGAAAGGCAAAGCCCTTAACAACCATGCCATCTAAGTCATAGTCATACTGGTGTCACTGTTCAAGGACAAAGGGGACATTCACTATTCACAAGTGTGGGCAATGCAGAGGTATCAAACTCTTGTCAGAATGCATGAAAGTTCTATAGAGAATGACTGATGAATGAATATGCAGCATAGTAGACTGTAAGTTGGGAGATGAACAGTTCTAACACAGGTCAGGATGCCTCATAATTGATCACGTTTGCAGTAAGACAGATAGTGCAGAAGAAGTGAGAGATGAGAAAAGAGTTCAGCTGTCTGGCAGAGTACTTAGATGCCCACATAATAAATATTATGTTGGTGAAAGTAAAAAGGCGTGTAAAGTTAGAATTTTAGAATATACTACGGACATAAAGAAATGTAAGCTGGAGACCCAGTTACTGCACATTTTAAAGAATGTCAAGATAGTAATGTAGAAAGACATCAGGTCAGTATATTAGAGCAGGTTTAGGTGGATAGGTTCAATAATTCTCTTTTGAAACTTTAATATAAAAATAGTTTATTTTCGTAATAGTTTAAGTATGAAGCTTTATTCCCTAGGGGACTTAATACAGAATGTAATTGTAGGGTTTTAATTGGGTAAATGTTTTGTAATGATATAATTACTTTAGTTATTTTATTGAATAATTAGGGGAATTGTTTTGTATGTAAAGGATGTGTGTTATTTATGTTTTTTATACTCTGAAAAGGCTTTTCAGCTGAAGTGCTAAGAGATTTTATCTGAATAAAATGCTACTACTTAGAAAACTGCTTGGTGAATTCCTTTAATTGTGTGATCTGTTGTTTCTGCAACAGAAGAAATCATCTATAACATCAGTCTATCATTGATCCACATCTTTACCTCTATTGACCTTATATCCTTTGACTGTGGAGACAGCCACACACCTATGTACCCCTAGACACCTGACAAATGACGATCTCTATGACATTTACCATTCTCCTTCCTCTGACGTGTACCTGAAGATGTGTCAGTTATGCATTGCCAGACACAGCCTGTACAGAGCCATGCATACATCATATTGTTCTGTGGAGTACCACTCTGCCACTGTGTACATGTCAGGACCATACAGGTGGACTAGAACTTGCAGCTTCACCTGTGGTGCCATATACTGTGTATGATGAAATCTTGGAGGTGGGGGTACAGACTGGCCACTTGAGATCGTCAGCCACCACCATCAGTTATCTGCAGTTAACACAAAGGGTTAAGAATATGAGCTGTCGATGACCTGCTTATTGTAGTCCATGGTTTGATTACCTCAGTTTCAATTTGTCTTCTGTATGACAACAAGCAAGTCACTTAACCAGAAAATACTTTGGGGCACTGCAGAAATTAGGCTAGGGACCTCAATTGTCTCCTGGACCACATGCCTATTATATATCTCTGAACTTATAGGTTATCAATATTCTGGATATGGGGCATCCTGGTAAAATGGCTGGTTTAGTAAGAAACATGTGGCATGCTACAAACTACTGAGCAGATATGCCAGGGATATATTGCAGAGACTTGATCTCAATAAGCAACACTGTGATATTCCTGGTTTGGCAAATATGGTGTTATACTGATGTTTAGACTGGTTTTGTGGTTCCTATATGGACAGCAGTACCCGGGACTCAAAGGTAGTGGGGTGGAGCATATCCTGCATCACCATAAAGCAGGAACATGTGAGGATATAGAGACATTGGGGTCACATGTGTGTGCATACTGTCTTTTCTTATGGCATGCCAGTATGCTGATGTTAATTACTAGTTGCTTATGTAGAATGTCTCCATGAAGGAAGCAGTAGTAGGATGACTTATACCCAATATATGGGAATAGTGGGTACTGAACGAATGATGTGCAGATACATGGGTTATGAGGTTATACGCCCCTGTATGTTGTTCATTATCTGGCAGTTGATGGAATGGTAATTCTTCCTGGTGATGCAATGCTCTCTATGGACAGCAGAAGGGGCCTTTACTGCTACACTGATTCAAACTACTGTTCCCAGCACTTCAAGGAGATAGGCAATATCATAAATATCATGCAAGATAATACTGCACCAGTAACATAAAGGGATAAGAAGCAAACTGTTGTCCAAGTGACCCGGGTCTGAATAGTGGCTCTGGCAATTTATGGCACAGGCAGGGATAATGGGTAAAGTCATGCTAGAGGGGAAAGGAGGAGGACTGCTTGCTTGGGGCATAGTCAAATAATTTAATTTTATGCCTGAGGTTGATCGGTGAAACCTGCTGACATCAACCACTTGCATAAGTGAGGAGTGGTTCAGCGTTCTCACTTTATACCCCACCTTAGCGGTGTTAATGACCAGATGCAAGGGTTAGGGAGCTAACAGGTAAAACATTCCCTCAGTAGTAAAATGATGCTGCCACACTTTGCTTTATCGATGGTTATAAACATATGTTTGAGCAAGAACAGGGGAGGTAGGAGTGTTCAGTATACCTTGTAGTAAAAGAGATGCAAAAACAGCAACATAGCAAGCAAAAAGAACATAAAAATAAATAAATAAATAATAAAACAATGTAAAGCAGTGACTCTTTCCTCTGCCATGTTGAAAAAAACACAGATGTGGTCTTCCACTTGTGGTAACAATTTACTGAGCAACAGCTTTAGTATTGCCTATATTATAGAAATTGGTCTGTGCACTGTCTCTCCAGTTTGTCTCTAGAAGGTCACTGTAGCTAGAATGGTAAAAGGTACACATACCTTGGTATCCAGTGGCATTACAATCCTACACATTCCTGCAAGTCAAGTAACACCATACTAATATTTCTGCATACCCAGAAGCAGTACAGCAACTTATGCTCCATCAACTGTTACAATATACAGTAACTCTTTAGAAGTAATGCTTTTATGGTGTGTATGGCTGCATTATTCCCTGGGTGACTACTAGCTACAAAAAAAATAAAATAAAATACTGCTGCTCAGTGACAGCAGACTAGATTATGGGGAACATCCAATATCGTGTGAAGATAGAGTTTTTAAAAGGCCCAGTATATATA
Organism: Protopterus annectens; assembly: GCF_019279795.1. Lineage (NCBI taxonomy): Eukaryota > Metazoa > Chordata > Ceratodontiformes > Protopteridae > Protopterus > Protopterus annectens. The sequence goes on along the minus strand of NC_056747.1, from coordinate 482,905,593 downwards.
TTCCTGTCCTACATCCATTGTTAGATGCTTTTGTCAAAATGATAGAAGAGGATTTACATGAATTAAATAATGATAGTAGAAAGAAATGGTATGGTAACCTTAACCCAAAACTGAGAGCTGCTAAGAATAATCTAAGAAATGATAATACAATAATGATTAGACCAGCTGACAAAGAAGAACCCATAGTAATCATGAATAGAACGGATTATGATGATAATATGAGGTCAATGTTGAATGATAGTAGGTTCTACTCCATAATATCCATGGTCGAAGTAGAGACACAGATTAGGAGAATTAGTAATATGTTAGAGGATCTATTCAAGAGTGAGGTTATTGGCTTAGATTTATACACATTTTTTATAGTAGGCAATCCACTGATTCCTGTTATTCATGGGTTACCCAAGGTCCATAAGAATCCACACAATCCACCCATGAGGCCTATCGTGGCATGGAGAGGATGGGTCACAGAACCACTTTCCCTGTACGTTGAAAAACAACTTAGAAAGGTTGTGGACAGTTTTAGTCATATTTTGAGGGACACAAAACAATTCTTACTGGACCTTTATAACAGAGTGACTGTGTTACCAACTGATACACGTTTTAAACTAGTGACCCTCGATATACAATCACTATTTACAGTAATACCTAACCAACATGGAATAGGCAGTATACAGAGATGCCTAAGAGTGAACACTGATTATACCATGTCCCAGATTGAAATAATTAGTGGCTTGTTAGAGGTAATTTTAGAGAATAATATTTTCATGTTCAATTAAGCCATTTATATTCAGAGGGATGGCATGGCTATGGGCATTTCTTGTGCTAATAGCTAAGCTAACCCAGTAATGGCAGATTGGAAGAGAGAAAAGTTATTTACACTGGATAGTTTTAAGAGGCATGTCACTTTTTATGTTAGGTTTGTAGATTACTTCTTTCTTTTATGGATAGGATCTGATGATGAATTACAAAGATTCTTTTATGAAGTTAACTCCTTGAACCATTTTCTGAAGTTTGCAATGATGAAATCAGATAATTGGATATCCTTCCTAGATGTATACATAGAGAGGTTGGACAATGGTTTACTTAATACTGGTGTATACAGGAAATCGTGCTACAAGAATCCTCTATTACACATAGGAAGTATGCACCCCCGCTTTGTTTTTCATAACATAGTGAGAGGACAAGCCATACGAGCATCACAACTGAATCCCACAGATGAAGGGTTTGAGAATCAGTTATGTCAGCTATGTGAGAGGCTAGCCTCTAGATCTTATACACTAGATGAGATAAATCTAGGTATTGAAGAGATACATCAGCTGAGAGCTCAGTCTGCATGACCATATTTCTCAGGTTCTTTAGACTCGAGAGGAACTCAAGAGATACCTTGAGACAGTACTCTGACAATTAATAAACCTATAGTTAGAATTTCTCTGAATTACACACAAGATATTAGTTATGTGAAAGAAATATTTTATAGAAAATGGGGAGTCCTAACAACAGACCCTAGGTTAAAGAAGATAGTAGGAGAAAGACTTGAGTTTGTGTACAGAAATAAGTCCAATCTGCATAGACTACTCTGCTCTCCTAGAGGTTCAGTTACATCTGAAGAAGTCAACACAGCACAGCGTACTAGACCTTGTCACAAATGTAATTATTGTCAATTTGTATCTGATGATACTTGTTTTGTACAACCTATCACACTGAGACTATTTCATTTTAATATTACAGCTAATTGTGACACACAACATGTGCTCTATTTAGCTAGGTGCACGGCATGCAATGCATTCTATGTAGGGAAAACCGATAGACGCCTACGTGAAAGGATACGAAAACACTTGTACAGTATACGTAGAAGATCCCCTCACAATGCTTTATCGAAACATGTAATGAACACAGATGATACACATAACTTTAAATTTCAGGTATTACAAATCAACACTCCCAACTCTAGTGGTGGGGATGTCAGGAACTATACATAAAGAATAGAAGCTAGATGGATTATTATGTTAAGGGCAGATCAGAGACCCGGACTTAATGACAGGGTCCCTATTAAACAGACCTTGAAAAATAGAAGACTTATTGCTAGATGAAAACTTTTTTAATAGTGACTTTATTTATATAGAATGTATGTTATACTATAAATTGCATATGTTTCTTATATAGTGTTTTTAAATTATAATGTTTTATGTACAGTATTTTTTATATATATTTTATATATATTTCATGTTTATTTCTTATATTAGAAATTGATTCCTATTATACATATATATATATATATATATATATATATATATATATATATATATATATATATATTGATTCTTTTTATATGAATGCCTCCAGGTTAATTTGTTATGTAGCATTGCTTTTAACTAACAATTAACAACAGCAACCAATTAATTAATGATGTCATGAAGGATTTCATTTGGTAGTGTCTTTTGTGAAGTGTAAAAGGTCTGAAGAAGCCCGTGGGGGTGAAAGCGCTAACCTGAATTGTTTTATGTGCATTTAATAAACTTTTGGATTACATGTTTTTTCTGTGCTTGGATTTTGCTGCAACATCGAACTTGGATTTTGCATGTGCTCTGGTCGCCTTGGAGTGCTCTGGAGCTACTTTTTATTTTACCTTTATTGTGTTTTAGCCTTCAGAGCACTTGCCCTCTATTTACCTGTTTTATTATTTTTAAATAATAAAACAATGTAAAGCAGTGACTCTTTCCTCTGCCATGTTGAAAAAAACACAGATGTGGTCTTCCACTTGTGGTTACAATTTACAGAGCAGCAGCTTTAGTATTGCCTATATTAAAGAAATTGGTCTGTGCACTGTGTCTTCAGTTTGTCTCTAGAAGGTCACTGTAGCTAGAATGGTAAAAGGTACACATACCTTGGTATCCAGTGGCATTACAATCCTACACATTCCTGCAAGTCAAGTAACACCATATTAATATTTCTGCATACCCAGAAGCAGTACAGTAACTTATGCTCCATCAACTGTTGCAATATACAGAAACTCTTTAGAAGTAATGCTTTTATGGTGTGTATGGCTGCATTATTCCCTGGGTGACTACTAGCTACAAAAAAAATAAATAAAATACTGCTGCTCAGTAACAGCACTGCATTTTTCATCTTGGAAAACTATAACTTTTAGCCTGCCATTTACCTTTATAGTGACATCCATTCCTCTGCACCACATTTTATCTAATAATTCTGAATCATAACCCATCCTCATTTGTATGTAATTATGGACTCAGAAGACCTTACTTCTTCATGTGCATGTCCTTATTGCATTTTGTTTCTGGTTGTTTTTGTCCGTATGGATTTAATGCTTTTGAACTGTGATGTTGGTAAACACTTTTAAGAATTCCATGGATTACAAGATCATATCAGTTAATACTTAAGGAAGTAAATCCACACTGATTACTGGAAGGCCTAATACTAAAACTCAAACACATAGGGCTGGATTAATTAATGCCTACACCAAGTGTACACTATTTTGAATGAAAAGACCACAAAGCATACCTCCCATCTTCCTCCTCCTAATTTAACTTTCCTATTGATTTTCTTGCAACTTTTAATATTGATGGGGATTCATAAAGGTTACCACAATGTGTAGACTATGTCTATGCTTAGTCTAATCTTTCTGAGTGAATCGACAGCAAAAAATTGTGGTAGGGATGTTCTTGAATACATATCATGTACGGTTAATGTAGGAATTTATGAATTCGGCCCATATTCTTTAGCCTCATAGTGTGCACACAGGATTCACTATTGAAGACATTGTTAACAGGCAAAGATCAAAAGCATAAAAAGAAGGGGGAGTGTCAAGGCTAAATGCATATGAAAGTGCAAGAACTTAAAGCAGCAGCTGTTAACAGACAGATATGTTTAGCAAAACTTCTTGAGATCAGAAACAGCTGGATTCAACTAAACAATGGCAGCATATGGTCTCTTGCACATCTAGCATTCTATCTTGTCAGTTGGTTGTCCAATGGTGCCATGTATTTCTATAATACACTAAGTATTTGTACAGTCAACATTTTGGCCCAACAATATGCTGTAATTTTCACAATTTGACTGTAAGTTATTCTGAATACTGGCTAACGTCATAAGTCATTAAACATAGACTGACAGAAGAGAGGTATGGTGGTAGAAGCATCCATTTACACAACACAAAAATCATTTAGCAGCAGGGTGTCTGCTCATAACAATGCTTAGGGGAACCCATATATCACAGCATCATGGGTTATACATACTGACATAGGAAGTTAACTAGCAGCATCCTCAGCTTCTAGGAGCTTGTGACTCATATTACTTTCTTAGGACATTCCTCTCTTAATAATTATACTTATTTTTCCTTATTTTACTCTAGTCTTGAATATACGTGTCACTGACAGAGTGCCCAGTTGTGTTACAAGTTCTGTCACTCCACAGCTTTCTCAGAGCTATCCACTGAAGAGGACATTTTTATTTTACTTTTGTTAGAACATTGATAAAGTTTTTAACCCAGTTTTGGAGCTGCATATTTAATTGATAAGCTATAATGTTGTTACCTGTTTGAAAGGTGTATAAGCTACAGAAAGTGAATGTAATTTAAACCACCAGCAACACAGAATCTCAGAAGAACAGCATCATAAACAAATTCCAGACTATTTCTGAATCTTTCCCCTAAGAAAAGAGATAAAGCACTGGAGAAACACTGGCAGTGATCTAATGGGAGTTCTTTTGTCAGAACATCTTTTTGTCACTCAAGCAATGGATACACAATTTAAAATTGTTGTGACTTCCCCTGTGGAAATGCCTAACAAAAACATAATGACAAGGTAAGGCAAAACATATCAACAGCAGGTCATGGGCATTTGTTAGTGAGAAAAGAATACAATTGGAATAGGGAGAACTCAGATGGAACACAGCATAGATAAAGGTACTACATGACATATAAAGGCACACTTTGAAGTAACGGTTTATAAAAAAAGTTAAGTACTTACCATAATATTCCATGTACGTTGTCCATCTCAACCTTTATTCTCACTGATGGTTTGGATCTATCTCTGCCTTTTTAAAACTTTGAGATCTTCAGCAAAGCTTGTGGGCATCCTTCCCTACCCACAATGCAGTTCCCCAACTTAATCAGATCTTGTTTATCCACTCAGAAAACATAAGGTGAGCAAAATCTTGTCTTATATGAAATAGCACACACTGTACCTATATTTATCAATAGGCCAAAGGTAGTATTTCTGAGGCTGTGGAGATCCATGAATTCAATATCTACTCAGTCTCCCAGGAGTTTTAGAAGGGGGCATGGAGGGTGGGTTGTGAGAATAAAGGTCGAGATGGACAACACACATGGAATGTTATGGTATGTACATAACTTCTTTATGTGTTGTTGTCAGTGTTGCCTTTATTCTCACAAATGGGACTACATCCCAAGCAACCTGATTGTTGGGTGGCTCACGGGAGAATTTTCCTCAGAACAACAGAACCAAAAGAGGCTCTTCTCCTGGAGTTCAAATCCAGTTGTCATGCATAATAAACGCATGAGGTTTTGCCATGTAGCTGCAGCACAGATATTGTCCCAGGGTAACCTTGCTTGAAAAGCTGCAGATTTAGCTGCTGACCTGGTGGAGTGTGCTTCAACAGGAATGGGAAAAGGACTGTTTTTAGAGTTGTAGATGTAGGATATACAAAAAGTGAGCCATCTAGATAGGGTAACCTTTTCAGACTGGTTGAACTTTTCTAATTTCAGAATAGGATATAAAGATTTGATTTGATTTCCTAAATGCTGAAGTTGTGTACAAGTAAAAGTGTAACTGTCTATGTACATCCAGAAGGTGCAAACAGTATCCACCCTTGTTCTGGTAATGCAGAAAGAAAATTGGCAGCTCAATAGACTGATTTAGGGTACTTTCCAACATAACCATTAGAAGAAAGGAAGGATTAGTGCATAGAGAAACTGTGTCTTTATGAAAAAACAGGTATGGGAGCTTGGTAGACAAGACTTGCAACTCTGAAACTCTTCTGGCTGAGGTAATAGCCATTAAAAAGTGTGTTTTCCAAGATAGAAACTTTAGATCACATGCAGCCAAAGGTTCAAAGGGGAGATATTTGTTAATATGAAATTCAGATCCCACGGAGGAGTTGGGTTTTTGTATGGAGGTATAATCATTATTGGTCCTTTCAAAAAGGTTTTACAGAGTCTGTGTGACATAATCTTAGAGCCATTTTCTCCCATGTGAAAATTTGAAATTGCTGTCAAATGGACTCTAATAGTAGAAGCAGCAGCACCCTCATCAAAAAGTTTTGCAAGAAATTACAGCATAGAATGTATGGGTGCAGAAAAAGGATCTAGCTGATTTTCACATGCCCACAATAGGAATCTATTCCATTTACTACAATCTTTGTCTAGAAGTTTCATGGGAAGACAACAAAATATGTTCTACTGGGGAGGAAAGAAGAGAAAACCTGGTGATCAAGGGAAGTGGAGCAGTCAAGCTGTCAATTTGAGATTGTGTAAGCTGGGATGTCCCATTCCTGATATATGCATCAGAAGGTCTGGAGTTGGGTCCAGCATCCATGGTTCATCCAGACGATGAGGCTGTAGGAACGGAAACCAGATTTGATGAGGCCAATAGGGTGCAATCAGGATCATCATAGTCCAACAGACTTGCTTTCTGTATTAACTTGGAAATCAGGGGAACTGGAGGGAAAGCATACAGGAGTCTGGGAGGCCAGTCATGAACAAGTGCATCCCTTGGTGACTTCCCTATGGGAGGGATCAGGGCAAAGTAGTTGTTGCATTTGGCATTGGTTGGTGATGCAAAGAGATCACAGTAAGGCTGGCCCCATTTTCAAAAAATCTCTTCCTCAACTCTCTGAGGGACCACTCATGCAGCCATAATATGGCCCTGCTCAGTTTGTCTGCAATCATGTTGGATTTGCTCAGGATGTGCATTGCAGTTAGAAAATGGTTGGAGGTCATTGTCCATTGCCAAACCCTTAGAACTTCTTGACAAAGGGAGTAAGATCTGGTTCCTCTTTGTTTGTTTATATACCAGACTACTGATATGTTGTCTGACTGAATTGCTATCATACCTAGAGGAAGTGTCCTGAAATGCTTGCAACACCAACAGCACCACCCTCATCTCTAGGATGTCTATGTGCAAGTGAGCCTCATGTTCCTGCCAGGTGCCTTGTACTGTCTTCCACAGATAATGCCCCCTACCCTATGTGAGAAGCATCTGTGGACACCATGTCATGGGGTTGAGGGGGGATAAAGGGATGGCCCTGAGATACTGAAGGAGAGTGAATCCACCACTCAAGATCCTTCTTATAAGACTTGGTTATGATAATCTTGTGGGACATTGGTAATTCCAGGATTGGCCATTGTGTGGAAAGTAACCACTGAAGAATCCTCATATGTAGATGAGCTAGGGGAATAAGTATGACAGATGCTGCCATCTTTCCCAGAACCTGTAGCACTTGTTTTGCAGTGGCTCAAATTTTCCTGATTAAGAGTTTCAAATGTAAGCGGAGATTGTGCACTCTGTCATGAGGGAGTCTTGCTATCAGTGTGGTAGTATCTATCTTTGCTCCTATAAATATTAAGGTTTGAGGTGGCACTAGAGCAGATTTGACAGAATGTATGGTAATGCCTAGGGAGGAGCAAAGCTGAATTGTATAGTCCCTGCCCTGTAGCAGGAGATGCCTGGTCGGGGCAGTTATGAGCCAGTCATCTGATACTGAAACATTCTGAATCCTTGGAGTCTCAGGTGATTTTCCATTACTGACATGCATTCGGTGAACACTCTGGGGGCTGTAGTGAGACCAAAAGTCAAAGCTTGAAACTGAAAGTGACTGGCTCCTAGCCAGATATGCAAACATCTTCTGGATCGCCTTTTCATTAGGAAGTGGTAGCACGCATACTGAAGATCTATAGAACACATCCAATTGTCATTTTCCAGGAATGGAAGTATTGAATGCAGTGTTACCATCCGGAACTTAGACTTCTTCACCAGTTTGTTTAGTTTGCTAAGATCCAAGATTGGTCTCCAGTCACCTTTTTTCTTTTGGAACTAAAAAGAATCTTGAACAAGTCCCTGATCCTCTGTAGTCTGCAGAGACTTCTTGGATGACTCTTTTTCTTAGCAACTTTTGAATTTCTAACATTGCTTGTTCCTTCTGACTGGGTGGAACATTTGGAACTGGCTTTTTTACGGGAGTGGGGGAGGAGAAGGGAATGACATATCCCCTGGATATTATGTCCTGCACATATTTGTCATTTATCTTTTGCCAGGTTTTGAGGTGCAGTGACAATTGTCCACCGAATGCCTCCAGAGGTGAGCAGTCAGGCACTCCTTCAGGAACACTGGAAAAGGTCTGCCAAAGAAAGATTCTCTGGAACCATGATTCTGCGAGCCTCCTCTGCCACGAGGGTGGCGTCTTCCATTATTGCTCCCCCTCTGCCTCTGGGAGAACTACCAACTTGTGTGTCCTGATAAGACCTCTGTGATTTCTTGAACCATATTTTTCTACTACCTCTCTAACCCTTTGGGAATGGTCTGGTAAGTGTGGAAAATATACTCCAACAGTAGACAAGGTCTTACCTTCCTGCTCACATCTGGTCAGAGTTTCTTTTACTTTAGGCCCAAAGAGAGATGAACCACTGAAGGGTGCATTAAGAAAGGAAGACTTAAAGGGCTACATGAAATTGCAAATGCACAGCCAGGTCTGTCTCCTGATAGAGATGCCTGAAACCACTGCCCTACTTAATCCACCTGCTGCAAATGAAATGAGTTGCATGGACAAGTTGACAACTGGACTGAGGGTAGTGAGTTGTGCATTGACCTTATCTGTCACCGCATCAGCCACAGTTTCCTGGAGGGAGTCTGATATCTCCTTTAACAGATCCCTCTGAAGTCTGGTGAAATGAGTAAGATAGTTCAGTGACTACAAAGTAAAGGCCACTGATGAGAAGAAGTGCTTCCCGTATCTATCCATAGTCCTGGAATCCTTATTAGGAGGATGGATACTGGAAATGGTCTCGGAAAGTTCCTTTTATGTGGCAGCCACCACAATAATGGCATCAACTGCTACACCTTTTGTTAAGAAAACATGATCTTTAGGAGCTGCAATATACTTGTTTGGTCTCTTAGGAGTGGGTTGTATAGAATTTAGGGTCTCCCAAGCCATCCAAGAGGTTAACTCGAAAAGCTCATTGGAAGGCAGTGTCACTCAAGAGGTTGAAGGGTGAGATCCAAGCCTTCAGGTATACCAACTTCTCTGCCAAAGGGGATGAGGAATGCCAGTCACCTCTCTGTTTTAAAACTTTTAGGATATCTCCAAAGGAGATTTCCTCAGGAGGCAACCGTGGGGACACATTTGCTTTACTGAGGTTGGTATTGGAAGTGACAAACTCTACTGGGGTGTCTAGATGCTTCCTCTTGCATGACTTCTTCCAAGGGACTTCCTTAGTTGGGTATTTTGGGGAAGTTTTGGAAGAAGGGGGAGTCTCCTAGGGGACATCTTAAGGCCAGGGATCATTGCTGTTATGTGGAATGGAGTGAGAAGGTAAAGACACCTGTGCCAATGAGGGAGGAAGATCCGAGTAGAACTGTGCCTGAGACTGAAGAGAAGTCACCATCCTCCTCATGACTTTGGAAACAGACCACCCCTGCACTGAAGAACTCCCTGGAACCAACAAACCAGATGTCGGGGCTGAAGGAATCTGTGCAGCAGAAGACAAAATCTCAGAAGATGAGGTGGGAGCCAAACCAATCCATGCTGAGCCCTTGAGAGGCAGGGTCGGATCCGAGCCAGCTCCGAGGACCCAACTGGTGATTGTTGGCTCCCAGAGGAATCCTGCTGTGACTGGGTGGAAACTCTCAGTGCAGAAACCAGATCCAAGGAGCCAACAGGTCCAAGACCTGATACAGACACCAGTTGGAGATTGAAGTCTTCAGGGTCCGAAACCAAAGGACAGATTGGAGGAAGAACAGGTGCTAAAGGGGAAGGTTATGTCTGATATGACTTCTTTGGGTTCAGATCCAAAAGTAACTTGGCCAAGGCAGGTGTCTTTAGAACCCTCTGCACCACCCTATCCACATCTTCATCCGAGAGACTCCTAGTTGACCTGGTAGACAGAGTTGGTGATCTGGATCTGGTTAAAAATGGAGAAAGAAGCCAAGAAGTATTTGGTTCCAAGGATGGAGATCCACTTCAATATTGATAGTCAGTAGGCAATGGATCTTTTTGAGCTGATGAGTCAATAGTGGACTTCGGAGCTGCAGATTCTTTCTGCTCCGATAAAGTCCTTGGGGTTCATGTCTGCTCTAAAGATTCTGTCAGAGCACACAATTTTGGTTGTTTTGATTTTGGCTCCATAGAGGATTTCAGAGCCAGAGAATGACATTTTCCCGCTCTCTCTCATATTTGTCCAATTTTGGAGAAGAGGGAGCAGGGAAAATAGCCTCAGAAAATGGGGTTTTCAATAACCCCTTCAAGATCAACTCACTTTTACATTCCATAAGTCTCTCTGTTTGAACACGTGGCATATGGAACAGGCCTCCTGCAGGTGAAGGGGCCCCAAACATTACACACATGCACTGAGGGGCATTTCTTACTACACTTTTCACATTTAAAACCTAGAGGCTTTCCTTCCTTTTGAGACATATTGGAAGACTACAGCCACAAAAACTAACCAACACCACACCAATTAATTAGAGATGATTTTTTTTTTAAACAACAAAAGGGAGGGGGGGGGTCCTCTAACTTAAATGGACTCAGGCTAGACACCCTCTAACTAAAATGGATGCTAAGCAGTGCCAGAGTGGAAGAAACAACTAACAGACTACTAACTGTTATTAGCAAATAAAAGGAAGGAAAGGGAAAAGGAACGCCCTCTAATTTAAACAGGTGTGAGTTAAACATCCTCTAACTTAAATGGATACGAACAGAAAGAGAAAAAAAACAGAGAAAAATTACAGTAAATTAGGGATATATATAAATATATATATATATATATATATATATATATATATATATATATATATATATATGAAGGGCTGCCATGGTGGTGCACTGGTTAGCATTGCCACCTTACAACAAAAGGTTCTCCGGTTCAACCCTTGGCTGGGGTGCCTTCTGTGTGGAGTCTGCATGTCCTCCCTTTGGTCGCATGGGTTTCCTCTGGGTGCTCTGGTTTCCTCCCACATCCCAAAGGCATGCTGTAGGTGGATTGGACACTTTAAATTGGCCCTAGGCATGAGTGCATGCATGTGTGAACCTTCTGTGGAAGGTTGGGTGCCGGGCTGGCAACTCGACACCATAAAACTCCATTGCCAATCAAGAGTGGATAGGCGATCTGCTGTGGTAACACCTAAGAAGAAGAAGATATATATATATATATATATATATATATATATATATATATATGTATGAAAAGGAAACTATTTTTAACTCTAAAGGACAAAGATGATAGACCAAAAGTATCAAAATAGTAACAATAATAGAAAACCTGTCCCAGAGCTTGCTAGATGATCCTTCTTGCAGAGTGGCAAATGAGATCTACATCTGGGAACTGCATTATGGGTAGGGAAGGATGCACACGAACTTTGCTGAAGGCCACAAGCTTTTGAAAGGGATGAGACAGATTCGACTCATTGGATCCAACCCAGCAGTGAGAATAAAGGCGAGATTGACAACACACCAAGTAGTTATACACCACCAAAACAGTATCCCTTTCAAGAGAGGAAAAGCAGGTGATAAACTGGATAATAAAACATATTTGTCTAGTTCTAAATATGACACAGGTTAAGCCCTCTGTAGTGGTGAGTTGGAAATAATAACAACTGACAGACACCCCTGAGATTAAGAATGGTGGGTTAAAATATCAAGTGGCGCAGCAGTTTTTGAAGCCAGTAGTTGGTTGTTTTTGACTCAAAATTGCACAAAAATTATTATCAATCTATGTGCAAAGTAGTCGCAATATGACCTATTTACTCCCTTCAAACTCAGAACAGGAAGCTCTTCAACATTTTCTAATAAAATCAGAGATAGCTCAACTTGTTATTACTCTACTCTTCAGAGCACAGTGTATACGCCCAAGCAGAAAGAAAACTTTTTTAGAAAATGACAAATATTTTAACTGTAAATTTATGAGGCAGCTTTAAAACATTAATAATTCCATCTTAACATTAATAGAAATAATACCACAATTAGCATGCAAGACATTCCCTCACAGTCAGAATATCTGACTAAAAGGTAGGCTTAATGTAGCAATGCAATTGAAAATCTAATATAAAGTATGTTTGAAATTCATAAACTCTATAATTAAAAGAGCAAAAGATAAACTCAGAAATTAATAGTGTCAGAACAAAGTTAAACCGAACTTAGAGCTTGAAAAGAAAGAAATGTGATGATTTTCTGAAGTACAAGACACTAACTGTGGATGTGAGAGATGATGCTTAAAATAACTAGTTCTGTCTTTGCTTTTTCACATGCAGTATCCACACATCTGCATAAAATTTACAGTCAATATAATGCAGGCATTTAAAATACAATGAAAAGGAAATTAAAATATATAAGCACAACAATTAAAATTAGAATTATGAATTAAGGAGAGAAGAGATTGTCTGAATTAAGGAATTCCAGAAGATGCAAAACAAATAGTATAGCTGTTTGACAACTCAACAGTATTGCATGTGTGACTACATTTCTGTCCCTGCAGACATAATACAAGGATATAATCCTTTCCAAAAAAATAAAAAAAGCAAACTGTTTGCAGTGACAGTTTGAGAACATATGCCTTTTGTTGCATCAGCTTTCATCAGAAGAAAATTACTTGATTAGGTTTAACTGACTTCGACTGCAAACAAATAAAATAATTTTTTTGTTATAGTTGATGTATGTATTGCCTAGTATATTTCTTCTACATTTTGCAGTTCATTACAATTTCACTTATGATATCGCTATGTGTCTCTCCATTGGAAATACTAGCATTAGAAGAGTGTTTAGTTAGAGAGTCAAGTGGCAGTGTTACTGGTTAAACTGCAGACTGCCACAATTTTATAAAAAAAAATTCTGACAATAGAAGTGGCTTTGTATTTACAAATGACAATTGTGTATTATTATGCAAGGTGAGATAATATTAAAAAATGAACATGTTTAATCATTGCGCCTATTGTAAATCCAGCATTATCCAAAGTAATGTACTTAGCAGACATCTTCCTCTCTTAAGAATCCTCCAATGATATAAAGCATTTTTAGTTTACTAAGATTTCAATGAGTTGGACATTATTTCTGTGCTTCTTTGGTTTTATTATTCTTACATACCAGATTGTGTAGTTAAGTTAAACTAATGCACTGTGTGTTGGCATGTGCATTTCCTATGAGTGTGTAGTGCATTAGGAAGTTATCAGGTGGGTGGCATACTGGCTCACTGACAGAACTCACCTAGTCAAAATAGGGGAAGCTACCTCAAGCAGTAGACCGGTAATAAGGGGTATACCCCAGGGATCAGTCTTGGAGCCTCTGCTGCTTGGGATATATTTTTCTGAGGTGCAGGCCAAAACCAGTGGGCTAAGGCTGATCAAGTTTGCAGATGACTGCAAGCTGAGTGCTGTCATCAGTTCCCCTAGTGATGTGGGCATACTCCAAGAGGGTCTCACCCAAACAAATAAGTGGTGCCAGAAACATGGCCTCAAACTGAATGCAAAAAAATGCATCATCATCATCATCATCCTCTTTGGGGAGAGTGACATCCCCACAAATGATCACAATGAGAACAAGATCCTAAACACACAATCAGTCGTGAGGGACTTGGGCACCCAGGTTGATAAACTGACTTTTGACCACCATATCACCTCCGTTGTATGGAAAGCTTTCTATATGGCCCAATTAATTAGTAAGGGTATCTCATCCAGGGACAAGGTGGTCATAATATCCCTGTATTCTTCCCTTATAAGACTCAGTATTGAGTACAATGCCCCTTTTGGCATGTACCTCACAAAGCACATGCAGCAGCTGGAGAGACCACAGAGGTTTCTCACCAGGAGAATCCAGGGCTTCAAACATCTACCCTACACAGATAGGCTAAAGGCCCTGTTCCTCTACTCAGTCTCCTACAGACTCCTCAGAGGTGACCTTTGTCTAGCATACAACGCAATCTCAGACCTCGCCTTGATGTTTGATGTTGCTGCATATCCACAAGTGAAGCTCCACCTGAGTAACCCACATGTGCGACCTCAACCTGGTTTGTGACATCAAAAGGACTTGTTGGCGGTGCAGATTTGTGCCCCAGAGACTCCGCCTTTTGTGGGACAGAGAGTATCTCATTAATCCTTTTTAAGAGCAACTTGGATAACTGGATGGGGAACGGAAAATACACCTCTGGAATTCCACCTGTGTCCCTGCTGGACAATGGCATAGGGTGCTGACTTGTTGGAACATGGGCTACATTTTTGGCTAGGCTTGTAAAGGCCTCAGGGCCAACAGCCTAGTAACTTCCTATGATCCTATGATAAGCTAACACTCAAAGGAATAAGTCACAGATGTAATGCCTTTATTTATTTATTTTCCATTTGTTTACGTGATTAGTCAGACTGGACACAAGGTGACCATTTTCAGTGGAGGCCCAGGGAGAAAAGCTCCAGATACATAGTATAAAATTATAAAAAATAATAAAAAAATTATATAAACATAGTTTTTTTATACAAAGAACACAGAACATATAAAAAGGGTAAAATCAGAGTTTTACAAATGATGTAGCATACAGTGGTTAGAGTACTGAGAAACAATTAAACAATATATTATACAACAAATATACAATTAATTGAACATAAATTCAAAAAGAAGTTTCCATAGCCAAACAGGGTCATAAACTAGAAATCATAACTATAAAGGTGGCCTAAACACCCGGTTCACAATACTATGCACTAAATAAAACTACACAGTACACCTGTGATCTAGGGATGTTGAAAGTCAGGAACAGATGAAATTAGTCTGGTTCTGTACAGGAACATATCCAAGTTTTGAATAGGAGATCTTTTAGTAGGGATTTGAAAGTATCTTTATTATTTAGACATCTAATGTCAGGGGGTAGAGAGTTCCAGGCCTTTAGCAACTGCATAGAAAAAAGGGATTGGCCTGAGCAATGTAAGCAATTGGTAACAGTCAGTAGGGTGGTAATGAAAGATCTTAGTTAACGTGCAGTATTATGGAAGGTGAGCAGATCAGACAGGGCAGGTATTTTATTTGGTTGGTATAGCAGTTGATGAGTCAGGAGAAGCTGATCGCATTTCAGTAGGTTAGGGAGTACTAACCATCCTAGTTGTCTTTGGGAGAGGCAACGGTGAGAATGAAACTTAGCTTTGGTTGCAAATTTTGAGATTTTATTGCAGCAGGTAGATAGTTTCAGAAGGTCAGATTTGTTTAGGCTAGTTAGAAGTGGGGAAGTGTATAGTACGGTGGAGAGTAGATGGGTACGAGAGATAGTGATTCGGGATTCCTGTGTGAGGAAGCTCTTGCAGTGGTATAGTGAACCTAGTTTTTTATGAACTTTGGCAATTGTTAGTGCTATATGTTTGTTAAATTTTAGGTTCTGGTCAATAGTTACACCTAGTAGCTTGGATTGAGTTACTGGTGTGATAAGGGTATTGTTAGAGGATGTTATTGAGAATGGTGAGGTGGGAGTGAAAGCTTTGGATGGGTGAAGAACATGAATTTGATCTTAGATGGGTTTAGTATGAGCTGGGAGGAATTTAGCCATTTTTCTATATTAGTGAAGGATTCATGGGTTCTGTCTTGGGAGTAATTGTAGAGATGGGGCTGAGCTAATAATGGTGGTGTCATCAGCATACTGTTCTATATTAGTTTGTTGGGTAGCCAAGGGAGGTTATTGGTAAAGACAGAAAATAGTAAGGGACCAAAAATGGATCCTTGTGGAACACCTTGTCCCACTGGGAGGAGAGGGGAGAGAGAGTTATGCTACTTAACAGCTTGTTGCCTGAGGAACAGATAATTTTTAAACCACAGTAGAGAGGAGTTATCCAGACTGAGCTCAGAGAGAGTCGATAGTAATTTGCAGTGGGATACCATATCAAATGCCTTTGGGAGGTCTAGCAAGACAACAGACACTAAGTTACTGAGATTTCTTTGTTGGTTGATGTGGTCAGTAAAGGATATAAGGACAGAGGTGGTACTATGGTTTGGCCAAAATCCATGTTGGGAATTTGCTAGCAGGTTATATTGAAGAAGATGATTCAGTAGTTGGGTGTGTACACGTTTTTCTAAGATTTTTGATAGGGGAGATAGTATAGCTATGGGGCGATAATTACTAAGTTCTGTCGAGGAACCATGTAAGAAATGTTCTAGAGAGAGGGGACAGTGAGTTCAGCTATGGCTCTATTGATGAGTATCAAAATAGGGTAGGCGATGGCAGAGGCGGCAATCCTGAGGTAATCAGTGGTGAGTTTATCAGCAGCGAGAGTGGTGGGTTTCAATTTGGCAAGGTGTTTATGAATTAAGTCAGTTGTAACTGGTTTAAGAGAGAATTGGGTGTTGGTCTTATGGTGACAGTTTTGCTTTTTGGGGGGTATTTGTAGTAGTAGTGGGGAAGTTGTTGAATAACCTTTGGATGGAGGAGGTGAAATAGTCATTGAACTGGATAGCAATATCATTATCACCTTCATATTAGGGTTTGGGGAGATAATTTTGCCTGGTTGGAGAATGTGGTTGAATGCGGATCAGAATTTTTGCGGATTGTTGTAAGTTTTTTGTAGCTGGATGTAATAACTTTTTTTGTCATCACTTATTTGTTTTTTGCTTTGTTTCTCAGCTCTAGGAAGCACTGACATTCTGATACGTTGGTCATCTAGCTGGTAGTGCTGGATGCAAGCTTCTCCTTAGTGACTTCTTTCCTGTCTTTCTCTCTCTCTCTCTCTCTCTCTCTCTCTCTCTCTCTCTCTCTCATTTTGAATATCGGTTATCATTTGATAGAAAGAATACACTCTTGTGTATGTGTGGGTAATACTGTTTAACAATATCTGGCCTTTTAGTTTAATCACTTGAGCTTGTGATCAAACAATGCCACCAGTGGATAAAACTTGTAATACCCACACCCAATCATAGATTATTGCTAAATTCATACAGACCTCACTGAGAATATGCTTTACAATCTTAAGCCGCACTAAGGAGAAACTTGCATCCAGTAGTACTAGCTAGATAACCAGCAGATCAGAATGTCATAAATTAATTTGATGAATAGGATTAGACCTTTGCAGATGAAAGTGAGTCACTATACAAGTAGCAACAACATTTGTGTGCTCAGCCATGAAGAAATGGCATGCTAGTGCTAATCACACCTTTTCCTTGCCAAATCAGTAACACTCTACTGTTTAATGGAAAATTACTCTGTGATTACATATTTTAAGACTCTGTTACAACTGGCAAGTTTACAAACTGTCACAAGTCCTAGCAAACTATTTCTGAAAGGAAAGCACAGGCACCTGATCAGGGAGAATAACAGAAAGGAGAACAATGCCTCGTTCGAGCAAAGGACTCATCAGTGACAGCTGAATGTTGTTTTTTACTCTAGCCTGTATTTCAACACTGTGAATGAGGGCAATGTATGGGCATTGTGTAGACTCCTTGACAAAAGCCTCGTAACAGCACTGTAAGTTCTAACCAGACTAAGAGAAGCTCACTATTCCTCATGTTGCTCAGAGCAGGGACTGGTGAAGGGGGACTACAAGACTGATCAGGCCTCCAGATACATGCTCCACCCTGTGGCTTGCTGTATCTGTTGTCAGGAACTGACCCAGGGGAGGGAAAACTGACAGCCTACATGCATTCATTAAGGCAGATGGCACTGGGCAGTGCATCTTCAAGACCAAAAATGGCAACAAGGGAATCTTTTACGTTTCTTTTTAGGGAGAAGGTTCCTCAGCTGAGAGCACTTATGTTAGAAATGATGTTACAATGTCCAGTTGTGCATCCTGGAACAACAAGAGAAGAAAGAAATAAATGCTATGTCTTGTGAATTTTTGACTAGGAGTACAGAAGTAGGGTATACTCATCAATCAAGACTGCTGTGCTGAACATGGGCGTTTGTTTTGAGAAAGGAAAACCCTACCAGAATGGTGTAAACTAGGATGCCGAGAAGCAACTCAGAATGCAATATAAATCAGTCTTGTATCTACTGATTGGGGATAGTGAATTCAGCTGTGGGGTTGCTATAATAAACCTGGTCATCTCATCCAAAGCAAACTGCAAAATGTAGGCATAGGCTAATCTTTATTGGAGGCTTGAGATGCATGGACCTTGAAAAAATGCTAAACATTAGGTTCTGATGCCAAGAAATTATCCTAAGGGAAATAAGCTGCAGTGTGCACAAAAAGAATTCAGAGAAAAGGATAAGACATGACCTCACTCAGCTGAAGGAAATTAGGAAGCAGAAGGCAGTTCCATTTTAAGGAAGATAATTGTTCTAATTGCAACAGACATAAAAGCTCTTCCATGTAGAAAAAAGGACTTTCATGGGGTACAGTGACATGAAAAATAAGTCCTTGCATGAAACTAGAATATTAAAAAAGTCATTACATGTAACAGAAGAATGAGCTGAATTAGACAACTAAACAGTAATAACAGATGTAGATGTCCAATAGCCAGAGCTACAATGTCTGAGGACAGTCAAAAAATTAGCTTAAGTTTTCATCCCAAAGGAGAGAACCACTAACTGGTTCCAGCAGTGCATCCAGTAAATTACTCCAAATGACTCTGGTTTTGTAATGCAATTCTTTTTAAAAATGCCAATTTGATGTATAGTTGTCTAGAGAGCATAGACTTTTTTCATAGTAGCTCAGCTGGCAACAAACTCACTGGGAAGGAATTTCTGCCACAGTTGATCTTTAGAAGATATTGTCACTACTGTGGTTATGTCTCCTTTATTTTTTGTTTGTGAAAGCACCTGCTGGATTTTGTCAGCATTGATAGTTGAACACTATATCAAGAATGAGGCCAAATATGAGACATTTTTAAATTAACAGTGGCCTTTGGCAAGCAAACATGCTGCTAAGAGGGTGAGAGGCCTATGAAATTGAAGCTGTGAATGGGAAGCAGTTAAACTTGGACAATGCTGCACTTGAAAGATGACAATTACTGTGGTTACCTGCTCTTTGCAGACTGTACAGATATTTTTCTAAAGCAGATTACAAACTACTTGTATTCCCATTTGCGTTTTTAATAACCATCATTTTTCTGAGCAACTTAACATGACTGCCTGAACAGCGTTTATGCTAAAGGCTTTTACAAGTCACTAGAAAAGACAAATTCAGCAGCTATGTGATGTATTGACACACATTTGAAAGTTTTGAACATTCACACTGGGCAAATTCTTTATTATATCATGTTATTAAAATGATTCTACTTCTGAGTGTGTTTTTTTTTTTTTGGCAAGTAGTTACTCTTTTGTTTCATTGGTAACTGTTACTGTGAATACATACACACACTGGAAATGCTCTCGCCATATTCAAAAATTAAAAAATATCCATGTGTGGCTCAGAGTTCAATTATTGGCATACTTCAGATAAGGCCTGGCTATCCATGAAACCTACAAAAGGACTCAAGTCTTCCTTATCCTAATGATTAGCTTAACTACTGTTTTTTATGACTAAAAAGATCGACGTAAGATTCCATAGACATCCTTTCTGCAACATGAGGAAATAATCTGGACCCAACCCTTTAAAATGCAAAAAGGACTATTTTATTATTATATGAACATTTCTATCTAGTGCTCTATCTGAATGTATTCTTCCTGGTTGCAACAACTTTATGATAATGGGTTTCAGAAGAAATTTGGAAATAAACTAGACAGACTCATCTACTTTAGCTCTCAAAGCAAGGTGTCAACATATTCCCTCAAAAGTACCATCAACTCTACAAGAAGAAAAAATAAGTTATGTACTCACCATAATGTTCCATCTGTGTTGTCGATCCTTGTTCATTCTTGGCAGATGGGAAATCTATTCTGATTCTCAGAACCAGCTTGGTCATTATACAGCTCGCTCCAGACAAAAATTCTCGAGCCAAGTCTCTACCCACAATGCCCCTGTGCTCATTACCTTAAATCAAGTTTGCAAAATTGCAGCAAGATGAAGTATGTAATAAAATAATAATAATGATATTAGCCATGTCCAAGGTAAAAAAACCCTAGTATAAGTCCAGGACAAGGGTATGATCCTCCTGGATATCTGAAAGGATGGGGTTAGGAGGAAGGGATGTCAAGAATAAATGAAGATCGACAACACGGATGTGACATTATGCTGAGTACATAACTTTTTTATCTGATGTTGTCAATCTTCTTTTGTTCTTGACAGTTGGGACAGAGTCCCCAGCTACCTATACCCTGGGTGGCCTTATGGAAGGATATTCCTGAGCACCATAGAACCAAAAGTTGCTCTTCCCCTGGAGATCATATCCAATTTGTAATGAGTGATAAAGGTATGAGGTGTTGCCCAAGTGCCTGCTGCACATATTTCATCCAGGGAAGCTCTGGAATGAAAAACAGCTGAAGTGACCATTGATCTGGTTGAGTGTGCCCTTACAGGAGCAGGTAATTTATGATTGTTATGATCATAAATAAAGGTGACACAATATTTTAGCCATTTCAACAGGGTCACCTCAGAGACTGGTTTACCAATTCTTGGTCCTGAAAAGGAAACAAACAGTTGGTCTGAAGATCTATCATCCTTAGTCCTGTCCAGATAAAATCTGAGCTGTCTGAAAACATCTAGCATATGCAGACAGTTTTCAACCTCTGTTAGAGAAATTTGGAAAGAAAACTGGTAAATGAATGGAATGATTGATGTTTGATTCAGATACCACCTTAGGAAGAAAGGAAGGATTAGTTCTCAAGGACACTCTATCCTTATGGAGGATTATATATGGGTGGTTTTGCACAAAGTGTATGTACTTCTGAAACCCTTCTGGTGGAGGTAATGGCGACTAGAAAAATGGTTTTCCAGGAGAGGAATTTGAGTTGAGAAGTGGCTGCTGGCTCAAATGGGGCAATAACAAATGTTGCAAAATGAAAGTAAGATCCCACGGTGCTAATGGATCTTTGAAAGGAGGTTTTCTATGAAGGGAGTGGTCATCATAACCATTGTGAAAATTAGAGATTGCTGCTAGAGTAACTGTGATGGCAGAGGCAGCTGCTCCTTGATTAAAATGATCTCCCAAAAATTCTAAGATTTTTTCAACAGGAGCTGAAAAGGGATCAAGAGTATTCTCAGAAGCCCAAAGAGAGAATAATTTCCATTTACTGTCATATCCTTGTGGATAGTCTATGAGAATGCAGAAGAATTTTCTGGACAGGGGAAGTAATAGTAAATTGCCTGGCAATTACTGGAATTGGAGAAACCAAGCCATGAAGCTTCAGGGAATGAAGGTCCAGGTACAACAGCCCTTGGGGGTGTGAGAGTAGATCCAGAGCTGGGTCCAGAAATGAAGGTTGGTGAACCAAGTGAGGCCATAGGAAGGGAAACAAAACTTGCCTGGGCCAGAATGGAGCAATGAGGATTACTCTGGATTACAACCTTTTTGTTTTCTTCAGAAAAAGGAGAATGAGGGAAACTGGGGGAAATGCATAAAGGAGACCCAGGGGCCAATCTAGAAGGAAAGTGTCTCTGGGGTACTCTCCATGTGGAGGGAGTAGGGCAAAGTATCTGTTGCATTTGTTGTTTATCAGGGAGGCATATAGGTCATAGCAAGATTTGCCCCATTGGTGAAATACCTGTTTTGCCACTTTGGGATTCAAAGACCACTCATGAGGGAGTGATATTCATCTGCTCAACTTGGCTTCTATCAGCTGTGTGTTTCCACAAGAAAGTAGTTGGAAGATATCATCCATTGCCAAACTATGAGAGCTTCCCGAAAAGGGAGTAGGATTTGGCTCCCCTTGCTTGTTAATGTACCAGACTACCGACTTGTCTGACTGGATTGCAACCGTTTCCAGAGGAAGAACATTCTGAAAGGTTTGTAATGGTAAAATGGAAAAATGGTAAGAACACTGCTCTCATCTCCAGGATGTTGATGTTGATGTTGAAGTAGGCATCTTGGGGGGACCAAGTGGCTAGGACTGTCTTTCCCAGATAATAATGCCCCCAACCCCATCTGATGGGGATAATATTTTGTCCAGTCTCCGAGATATGCTCTATGACATCAGGAGCCTTCCAAGCCTACTGCATGATTAGTTTTACCAAGTCATCAGTGGGTTTGGATACCCAGGAGATAAATGGCCAAGCACCAAAGGCTTGCAAGTACATGGTTTCCTCCATGAATGGTTCACGGGACTTCCAGTTACCCGTCTGTTTCAAAATTTCTAGGATGTCTCCAAAGGAGACATCCTCAAGGGGTGACCATGGGGAACCCTCCCCTTCATCAAAATTTCTGTCTTCTGTGATGGATTCTTCAGGGGAATCCAGATGCTTCCTCTTACAAGTTCTTTTTCATGGTGGCTCCTCAGTGGCAATCTCTCCGGAGGACTCTGAAGCAGAAGGAACCTGCATATGGGTAACTTGAAGCTTTGGTGCTCGCTGTTCTGTTGAAGAGATGGATGTCCACTCTAGACCAGAGGAAAGGGAAACATGACACTTCAATGTGAGTGGGACCAGCTGGGAGCCTGTAGAGGCTAAGACCTTCTCCATAACCTGAAAGGCAACACCCCCTGATGAGGACCGGGAGCCTTGAACTGAGAAAGAGCACCTCAGAACTGAGGTCACTCTCCACTCTGAGGATCTGCCCTCCAAGGTTGGTGCCAGAGAAGGACCCACAACCATCAAGGTTTCTGGAACTGAGATTACCAACATGCCCAAAGTGGGTGTCAACCTGGGAACCATGGAACCGGTAAAGGGTTCTTGACCCCAAGACTTGGTCGGCTCCGTAACAGGAGACAAAGAGGTCAGGGCAACTTCCAGCACCGAGGTGGATACACCTAATGGCACCAAGACAGCTGGTACTGGGGGGATCAAAGTGCTGGGCCCAGAAACTGCAGTTGTAGTTGAAGGAGGATAATTAGGAGTCCCAGGAGAAAAGATCCCCGATCCAGATGGGAAAGGGTGTTGAGCAGGGGCAGGGATACCTCAGGCCAGTAACAGATTATCTACCACTCTAACAACATCCAGTTTTGAGAGACTCCTGGAGGACCATACCGAGAGTGCCAAAGGTGACTCGGGGCATTTTAAAAATGAACTTAGCACTTGTCCTACATAAGGAACTATCATGGCAGAATATCTTTATCTTGTCCTGGGCATCTCTAATGTAGGTTTCAGCACCAAGAGGGTAGATTGAAATTGTGTCTGTCCCAGTGTAGTAGGTTTCATTGAAATAGGTGAAGTCAGTGCCAAGCCAGTAACCATAGCCATCGGTGCTGACAAGACAGTTGATGGCACAGTAGAGGTTAATGGTAACAAAGAGTCACAAGTCTGTAATCTAAGAGCCTTGGTTGTCAGTTCTGAAGAATGCGGAACTGAGGATTTCCATTTGGAAGCCTCTGGAACCAAGGGTGAGGTTGGTACAGACAGGCTTTTCTTTTTTGAAGGATCCTTTTTTATCTCTGTCTTGGACAAGGCTTCACTGAAAGGGGATTTAAGGAGACATTTGAGCAAGAGCTTGTTCTGACGCTCTGCCAAGGTTCTTTGATTGAACCCCTTACAAATTTCAGAATCCAATTCTAAATGAGGTCCTAAGCAGTATACACAAGAAAGATGCCCATCAGAGTTGGGCATCTTCCTATCACAGTATTTACAATGTGTGAAACCTGATGTACCCTTAGGGGGTTTGTCAGGAGATTTTTCAGTCATGGTAGATTTGTCAGACATATCCAAAATGAAGGGCAAAAATAAAACTACGCCTGAAAAACACACTCATACGCACCCACGCATACAAGAGGGAAGAGAAAATCTACCAATAATGGTAGATAAGATTACCTGAGGTAAAAATGGGCTAGTACCAACGATGGTATGAAGAAAAATCCTGATGGGTTAGAAAACGATGGGTAAAAAAGGAAAATACAGTAATCTATAGATATGATAGCAGAAAAATGATAAGAAGGAGTTTAGGGTGAAAGATTTAGCTTTCTCACTAAAGGTTGAAAAATAAGGCAACACTTAGATGAGAGAAGGCTGACACATCTTGCTGACAGAGCCACAAACGAGATCTGAGGTAATGAACACAGGGGCATTGCAGGTAGAGACTTGGCTCGAGAGTTTTTGGCTATCACGAGCTGTATAACTGCCAAGCTGGTTCTGAGGATCAGAAATGATTTCCCATCTGTCAAGCATAAATGAAGATTGACAACATCAAATGAAAAGTTTCAGAGCACATTCTCAAAACTAAACTGCCCATTTATGCCATGTCACTATCCCATGCATATTACCAAATGTGCAGACTATTAGACGTCAGAATGCGAAATAAACAGCAATGACAAGATCTTCTACTACAATCTTAAATAAAACAATATGTTAATTACTGTTGTATTTATTTATATCTGCAATGATTTTTCAGTGAAATGTTCTGTAGTGTAGATGTAGCTTTCACATCAATGAGCAAAAATAAATCTAATAAAGTCCCAAAACCAAGGAAGCCAACAACATATATTTTCTTTTCCCATTACATACAGTGCATGTTATTCTGTCTTAAAACACAGCAGGCTCACCTCCAGTGCTTAAGCAATAAGTATTTTCTCAATTATAAACACTACTAATGTAAAGGGTGGAAAAGCCTAGAGCTTTCCTTGCAACATATCAGACAAATGTTCACCAACCAAATTTATAACAGTACTAAATTGCTAAAAGCCACGGTGGTACAGCGGTAGCATTGTTGCCTCACAGCAAGAGGTTCTCCTGTTCGATTCTCGGCTGGAGTGCCTTCTGTGTGGAGTCTGCATGTCCTCCCCATGGTTGAGTGGCCTCCGAAAGACATGCGTGAATGGGTGTGCCTTCGCTGAAGGTTGGGCGTCAGGCTGGCAACTCGGCAACATAAAAATCTACTGCCAATCATTAGCAGACCGGAGTTCTGCTGTGGTGATCCCTAACTGGGAAAAGCCGAAAAGACAAACAACACCAACTAAATTGCTGTTCCCAGGGATTATCACCAGTTTACTTTGCAGTGACACCCATATCACTGTAATCATATTCAACACTTCTACCCCTCAGATATAACCATGTGGGAGGGGTAAACAAATATTAGCTTTTATTGTCATACAGCTCATTCAGATAAATTAAGCATATTGCAATTTATTTTAGAAATCACTATTGCAAGAATCTAAAATTTGAATTCAGTTGAACTATGTCTGCTTTAAATCATCAACCATAACCATGTTAAAATGACTGCAGATGTGAGAACACTCTCCATTGACAGAGCAATGTCTGATGCATTTCTTCTCATTCAGACATAATATAACCTATTGTCTTTGCTTCCAACTTTATTAAATTTGGAAAGCTCAGAAATATTAAAATACTAAGAAAACATCCACAAATAGCATATGAAGTATGAAGTAACATTACTAGCATCATGTTTCCATACTGGTAAAAAACTAGGAGCCCTCATAGCCAATGGAAAGTTATAATTTTTCTTGTGGCAAAGAGAATGAAGCAAGATAAATGTACAAGTTTAGCATTTTATAAATATAGTGTTAGGAACTTCTCTTTCTTCACCTGCGTAAAAAATAGTTATACTCTGGTACTTGTGTATACCATGTGAATTTACAGGCAATGGAAAAAAAAATACAAGAAGCAGAAAGTAACAGAACTTCTACTCATCAACTGTAGAGAGATTATCTGAACTACTTCAAAATGTTTTAATCTTAACAAACAACACTAAGTAAATGTTCCCATAGAACACTGACTTATAAATCTAAACTGATACTCCTGCAGTCCATCGTAATCCACAAATCCTTCGTGATGTGACTGATAGCTCAATCAGCCAATTAATGGAAATGATCCCTGAACACTACCCAGATGACCAGAATTTTAGTGGCTCATGCTGTAGAAGAGAGGTGGGGGAGGGTGGGAAGGAGAAACTTTTTGCTAGCACATCCCCTCTGGGAGGGAAGGAGATATCTCTGATGGAGATCTGTTACATTCCAAGTGATGGGGCAATTCCATAATCATGTGACATGTAATCACTAAAATTTGACATAGATATGCGGATCTAACTGATGCTATGTGCACTGATGTGATAGATGTTTCACCAGTACAGAGCATAAGAAATCACCTGGTATTAAGGACAGAATATGTGTTGTTACCAGGTACTCCACTCTGAACCGCCTCCCCAACCTGCCACAGGTATATTAGTCAAAGATGATATTGCAATGGTCACTAGGCAACTAACAGAGTCTCAGAAATAGTCCTAGGGAGTAGCTCATATCCAGATGGCCTTGGGGAGGCTCTTATACTTGTATGTTATGACTGCCTAGGCACAGAGATAGAAAAAGGAAGTTATATGTTTCATATTATAGAGAAAGAATCACAATCAAAATTCTTGCAGAAAGCATAGCAGGAATGAGTTAGAAAGAACCCATAGATGCTAGGCAAGACACAATTTCAGGAGATGAAACACTGATTTGTAATTGTTATACTGTAATAATCAAAATGTGGAATTGCATATAGGAAAAATACAACAAAAAAAAGATTGATTAAGTTAATGCACATATTTCCACTCAAACATATGTCATATCCTCGATAAGCATCTGCCAATCTCAATTTCTTCAGACAATGAACCACAGTGTGTATCATTATTAACTCCAAAACTATAGCATATTAATTTTCAACTACGAATAAAACAATCCAGGTGCAGCAGAGCCATTTAACTTTTAAAATATATATCCAGTCATCTGTTTCCCTTTGGGTGAAGTTCATAAACGCAGTCCAGAATTATGTAGTTCTAGTATACAGTACAATACACTTATCAGACCTATACACAATTCATAATTGAGCCCAAAGTAAGCATTAACTTTACTGTATACTTGGAGGATGGAAGAGTCCTGGTACATGCAAAGTATGCAAATAACTCTCAGCAACACTGCCCATCACTCAGGAAAAGATGAATGATACTGCACATTGTGCAAGAAGGGCTAATGTTTAGAAAGGAGCAATGGGAGATGAACAGAGGAATACAAAGGATGACCCTGATGCTGCAGGAGAATGTTGTGCCAAATAACATCACCAGGGAAAAATATATCAGACTGTAACATAAAAACACATGAATGATTTCAATTGGTACAACATCAGTATATAGAAATAGATAGAAATATGTGCCCTGACTGCACACCCAAAATTTCACCAAACTATATTAAGCAAAATGAACACCCATAAGAGTAACTACCCATAAACTCTCATAAACATTCCAGCTATATAACAAATGAAAAGAAAAAAACAAAAGGCTCCAGCTATATAGGGGACATCCTACACATACCTATGGTGATGTATGTACTTCATGATTACCTATGGTGATGCATTTCCTAATTACCTATGGTGATGTATTTAAGCAATAACCCACGCCTGGGTGTGGGTAATGCTGGACTTACCCACGGCTAGTGTGGTTTGGTCATGAGGGCAAAGCCCGAGTGGCCAAACAAAGACAACTGTGGGTAAATCCAGCATTACCCACACCCAGAAGTGGGTTATTGCTATTATGCAATGACATTATTTACGAAAAAAATACTGACTTTTCTTAAATAATGGCATTATATAATGCCTCCGTGCTGCCTTTCCGCAGCTATCCAGTATTCTGCAGCAGATCTGATGTACTGTGCATGCATATGCTTACACAGTACATCAGAGCTGTGTGTGGAAGCAACGGAGAAAGGAAGATCTCCGTTGCTTTTTTAAATGCGTCTCGCTATGTTAAAAGAGTTTAACATAGCAAGATAGCTTTAATAAAAGCAACGGAGAAAGGAAGATCTCCGTTCCCTTTTTTAAAGCTGTCTCGCTATGTTAAATGTGTTTAATATAGTGAGATTACAGCAACAGAGCTCTTCCATTCTCCGTTGCTACCAAAAACACAAAAAAATCAAGACTTATAGTAATGGAAAAAGTCTGGGTGACTGGACCTTTTTCCATTAGTATAAGTCTGATTTACAACGGGCATGCTGATCAATCAGCATGCACGTTTTGGAATATTAATGGGGGGTCATTGTATAGTTCTTGATTACCTATGGTGATGTACTTCATGTTTGCCTATGGTGATGTATTTCATGATTACCTATGATGATGTACTTCCTGATTACCTATGCTGATGTACTTCCTGATTACCTATGATGATGTACTTCCTGATTACCTATGGTGATGTACTTCCTGATTACCTATGGTGATGTATTTTCTGATTATTTATGGTGATGTATTTCCTGATTACCTATGGTAATGTATTTCATGATTACATATGGTGATGTACTTCCTGATTACCTATGGTGATGTATTTTCTGATTACTTATGGTGATGTATTTCCTGATTACCTATGGTGATGTATTTTCTGATTACTTATGGTGATGTATTTCCTGATTACCTATGGTGATGTATTTCATGATTACATATGGTGATGTACTTCCTGATTACCTATGGTGATGTATTTTCTGATTACTTATGGTGATGTATTTTCTGATTACTTATGGTGATGTATTTCCTGATTACCTATGGTGATGTATTTCATGATTACATATGGTGATGTATTTCATGATTACCTATGGTGATGCATTTCCTGATTAAGAGTTCAGCATTATTCCACATCTTCACTCCATCATGCTTAAACATTTTGCTTTGGAAATGGACTCAGTTAAAAACCGCCCTCCCTTCTATCATACTACTCTGACGTATACCTAATAAAAGACCCATCTAGTAAGGGAGAAATCACTTAACATACACCTACTGATCAGACCTCAACTTCCAAAGTAAAAAATAACTGGCGGACAAAGACCCAAAATCAATGACAATTTTGACATATTACTCTAATTCACTAAAAACAAGTTTTTGCATCTATATGCATTTTCTAAACAATAAGAAGTATGAAACTGTAATCCTCAGTGTCTTACCAGCAAATCAAAATGAATTTAAGAGGGACAGATAAAATTATGAGACATAGATAAGACGTATGCTGGTGACTGACAGATTCTTACTGATATCCATCCAGAATGCAGACAACAGCGTGGGGGAGGGTTAATCCAAATGCCAAAGAATGAAAACACACACACATGCACACACACACACACACACACACACACACACACACACACACACATACACACACACACACACACACACACACACACACACAAACACAAATGTTCAAAAACAGCTCTATCTTCTGCATCAAAGGACATAAGTTTGTTTGTGTCTTTCGGCTTTTCCCAGTTAGGGGTCGCCACAGCGGAACTCTGGTCCGCTAATGATTGGCAGTAGATTTTTACGTACTGGCTTATGATTGGCAGTAGATTTTTACGTACTGGCTTGCCGGGCCTATTGCACAACCTTCAACAAAGGAATGCCCATTCACGCATGTCGCCACACAGAAGACGCTCTAACTGAGAATCGAACGGGCAACGTCTAACTGTGAGGCGACAACGCTACCGCAGCACCACCACCGCATCAAAGGACATAAGTACTAAGTCTGAAATATACCACATAGATTTTGAGTCTGGGAGGGTACTTTCCTTTGACTCTTTGATGAGTTTTGATACAATATTAGGCATGCAGAAATGGCACTGGAATTAGCATAGATGAGATTCCATTTGAAAGAGAGGTACTGTAGCCATGTATACTACAATGATTAGACCAAGCTTACTACTAAATTACATGGAGTATTTCCAAAGATGTAAGGGTTATATAAAAAAGTTAGAAAAAAATCAATATTTTTGCAGGTATATGAGTTCATTGCTACTTCACCATACTTCCTCAAACTATGCTGTGTCTGGAAAAGGTGATTTAAAAAAATTTTAAATAATATACATATTCTTGCTCCAGAATGATGCCATCTTGAACTTTGCATATTTAAGAAGTATGTTTCCTTTCATTAACTCATTCCAGCCCATCAATGTTAAATGGTGCAACGGTAGTGTTGTCACCTCACAGCAAGAGGTTCTCCCATTCGATTCTCGGTTGGAGCACCTTCTGTGTGGAGTCTGCATGTTCTCCCCTTAGTGGAGTGGCGTTTAAAAGACATGTGTGAATGGGCGTGCCTTAGTTGAAGGTTGGGCATTAGGCTGGTACCTCGGCACCGTAAAAATCTACTGCCAATCATTAGCGGACAGGAGTTCCACTGTGGCGACCCCTAACCGGGAAAAGCCAAAAGAAGGAGAAGAAGAAGAAACATCAATAAAAATGGCATGATGATATATATGGGAGGTACCTCATTTTCAGATCTACTATAAATATATTTTCATTTTGTAGGTGATAAGACAGTTCACACCTTATTTACTGTCAAATTAAACAGTTTGGAAATTACAGCTTGCATTACATTGTACTGAATACAACCATATTCCCTTGATCACGGTGATACAGTGGAGGTTTCCCTTCAGAAGGTGTCATTCTGTGAGTACAGGCATACCTGTCAAATGCTTGAATTTTACAGAATGTCACTGAATTTGCCTCCTCCTTTTGCTCTGTCCCTTGTAAAATATTTGACTTTTTTGGTAAGCCCATAATGTTATTTATACATGTTTTATAATTCATAGTGTTCAAAACATGTTGAAACAAAGGATGGAAACAGCCCACAACAGCAGTTAACAATGGGTATGCCAAGCATTTTATTCTGCTTGTCTGAGGTGAAATTAAAATCATCAGAATCTAGAACTAAAGCTTGACATTTGCCCATATTATGACATTAACTCAGTCTAATGTCACTTCAGTCACATTTGTGAATGATCTTAACATGCATGTCTTTCCACTTCAGTCACATTCGTGAATGATCTTAACATGTATGTCTTTCCATCTGATAAGATTCAAGTACATACACTGATGATGTTAAAATCAGATTTACTACTGGATGAGTTAAACTTATCGTAACATGCAACCACTGAAATTATAAGTTAAAAAAAACTTACAGGAGGTGATAGGCTGTGTGCACCTTCACATAGATTGCTTTGACCTAGATACCCCTTCATTTATACCATATCTATATTATCTATATCCTATCTATCTATATGTATATATACATATATATATGTATATATATATATATATATATATATATATATATATATATATATGTATATATACATATATATGTCTATATATATATATATATATATATATATATATATATATATATACATACATATTATGTGTGTGTGTGTGTGTGTGTGTTTCCACAGCTACACCTCAATGGGGAAAAGAGAAAGCACTGTTTACAAGTGAAGCATGGCTCACATAGATGTTATCACAGAGTGGAGATGACTTGCATATGAAAGCTGTCAAGGAGGAGTTTGGAGAAGTTTGATTCATGCAGTATTCTTACTGGAAGAGTATATTTGATAACTTGTAGATCTTCCATTAAGACCATTTTCACATTGTTTAAAATAATATAACTAGACAACATGAATGTGTTGATTAAAACAGAATACAAAAACTTAGCCTTTTGCCTCCCCACATCTCTTTCATGGGGAACTAAACACACACCCCCGTACAATTCCAAGTATCCTAGTTCAAAGTCTCTCGACCTTGGATGTAAGTAATACTTCTTATCCGCAGTCCTCAGCAATTATTAAATAAGCACATCTTTTAATTGCAACAAAAAATAATTCAATTATCTTTTTATTGATAAAGCTGAATTAGAATGCATTGCCCTCTGTCATGTTTCTACCATATTCCTCTGATCCTTAAATTATCATGTCTTCTTTCTGCCTTTCTCATTTATTGCTTTCTTCTAATCACTGAAGCCTGTATGTTAGCTTCACTATTTACTTTCATCCACTGGGAAAATGTCAGAGCCCACTACTGAGTTCTGTGTCAGGTATTTTATATAAATAAAATTATATTTGTTTACTGGGGTCAAGCACTGATCTTCATGGACCTTTTTATAGCTCAGTTCAGGAGAGCTGTTAAGTGACTTGCTCAGAGTCACAAAGTTAGGCAATAGAGGCTGAGAGAATCAAACCCTAGACCACTGGACCACAGGAAACAGCTTATCAATTTCTTAATCCTCTGTGCCAGCTGCCAGACTCTTGAATTGTTCATAGGTTGGTGCTAGGCTATCAGCCCTAGGGCCCATACAAGCCTAGCCATAACAATTCCCTGGATATTTCTTCCCACAGTATTTACTTCCCTGGACCCCTGTCTAGCAGGGTGATTGACGTGATCCCCGAGGTGAATTTCCTATCTACCAGCCATTGTTCTGTCAGTTCTCATTAGAAGACTATAAAAGGATATCCACGCCACTTACTTTACATTGTCATGTGTTGTCTTCATTGCAGAGCAGTACTTCTCTATTAATTCTTTCTTTCAGTGTCACACCTGAGATTCTGCATCTCTCTCATTTCTCCTAAAACTATGCCATCCTGAAAGAGAAAGGTAGGTGTCCTGCTGCCTTGGTTTAATATCCCTTAACTGGTATAACTAACATATTGGGTTTCTGATGTAAAGGAGCACAGGTTAGTAGGATTTTACTCATCAACAAACTATAGAAAAGTGAAGTGAAACTGGTCAGATTTTCTAGCTGTGTGAAAGAGAAAAGGATCAAAAGGCTAAATGTCTCATTAGACTCAAATCTAAAGTAGTCAAGATGTACATTGGGTAATAAAGCGCAACATATTACCCATGGAGGTATGGAGAATGCATAAAATAATTAAGGAAAAAGGACCCAAAGCAAGGAAACTGTTTACATATTGATACTAGTGGTTACAAACACAAGAAGTGAATTTATATGGTTTTATTGAAGTAAAAGATGTTTCTAATTGTACTAATTTCTGATTGTAATTATCACATTTTCTTAAAAAATATGCAAAATTAGGTTAGAACACAGCTCTGAGCCAGAATTAAGGATGTTCCTAAACTTTAGGACCAGGTAAGAAGTACTCAAACTTGTTAATCAGGCAGAGTGGTGCAGCGGTAGCATTGTCACCTCACAGCAAGAGGTTCTCCTGTTCGATTCTTGGCTGGTGTTCCTTTTGTGCCGAGTCTGCATGTCCTCCCTGCGTTCATGTAGGTTTGCTCCAGTTTCCTCTCACGTTACAAAGACATACGTCTGGAGCATTTCTCCCTGGGCCTCCACTGAAAATTGGCTTTGTTCCAAGACAGACTTTCCAAGTTAACAAATGTTAAATAAAATAAATAAATAATGGAGTGGCTTAGACACTAGTTATACCAGCACATATAGGTTTGATTATCAAGCTTATGTTCTATGGCTTTCTTGTAGCTAAATTAACAAAAGCACATGTTGATATTTTCTATTCTAAGCTGAAAAGCTGAGTTTGCATACCATCAGTCTCACCTGAATACTGATTAAATGTAATAAAATTACTTACTACCTTGAGTTCCTGGACTACCTTTGAAAAGTTAGATATTTCTTTCACAATAGTCTAGCTCAGTCTATCAAAACTCATATAAAGAAAAGAATGAAGAAAAATGGAAAGTGTACTGACCCTTTATGTGATGCAAACATTTGATGTGTTTAATCAAGCAAGCTTCATGGTACTTCTCAGATGTTCATTTTTTTTTTTTTTTGCAACTGATAAACTGCACTCGTTACGTATACTAGGACTAATGACACTCTGCCTGCCTGCAATGTCCTGTATGAGCAAGGGCATTTACTACATTAAAAAAAATCTAAGTGAAGAGAAACCTGTCATTCCAGAAAAAAGCAAATTGCAGGCATAATTTTAAAAGGCTTTGCATGAACTACTATATTTTATTAAGTTTTAATTATTCAAGTATCTGTGCCTGTGATACACCAAGGAAGGAATACTGCTTACTCTGCATGTTTCAGAGAGTAATGGACAGATACCATCATTCTTACTAACCAATTTTTTTTTTTTAAATTAGCAATCCAGCTAAAGACTTGATTTGTTTTCTCTCATTTCTGCATGCTGTACAGCTGCCATACTGCCATTACTGAAATATTATATTGCTGCTTTATTGTCAAAGAGGATCGTGCAAGTACTCTACAGAATATCAAAAAGGCTGGCAGAGCTCTTCTTCCATGCAAACACTAAATGATGCTGTCCATCAAAGTATTAAAGTTGCAATTCATCATCAGCTCTTTAGCATCAGTGACTTTATTCTCCATATTGTTTCTACATGTATGGATGCTTGCTTAGATGTTGCCATAAAATCTGACTTTTCTCCTCTGGATTGTTTTGTGACCACTACTCTAATTTTTGAAAATATCAGTTTTGTTGAAGTAATGCAGTACAAGAGAACAGTCTAGCTGTAAAGCTCAGAAAATGTTTCACAAAAATTAAAATACATGAACATTACTGATGTTGTTCTCCTGTATTAGTAACATTCATTCTCTTTCTCTCTGCTTATGCCTGCTTCTTATAACATTGGTTCATAGGTAGGTACTAGGCTATTGGCCCTAGGGCCTACATAAGCCTAGCTAAAAAGGTACCTGGGCTTTCGCCACCCAAGAAAATTATTTTCCTGTGCCCCTAACAAGCAGAGCCACAGAAGTGATCCCCGGGGTGAATTTCCTATTTCCTATCCAATCATCAAGATTTTTCTTCAATAGTGCTAATGAGGAGCTCTGTTTGACAGAGATACGTAGTCTGTTCCAGAGTATGGGAAGTCTCTGAGACAGGAATCTATCCCTCCAGCATGTTCTGTTTATTGTGGTGACAAGGTTTAGGTCCCTAGAGCATGCAGCTCGGAGGGACTGGGATTTCTTTAAGTGGACCACAAGGGGGGAGCCACCACAAGCTCCCACAAGGGGGGAGCCACCACGGACCCTGGAAACTACTGCCCCATTAACCTGATGAGCTTGGTTTGCAAGGCCATGGAACGTATCATCGTTGAACTTATAAACAAAGACATTGGTAATCTCTGGACCCCACCCAGTTCAGGTTTGTAAAAGGCAGATTATGTCTCCTAAACCTGATAGACTTCTTTGAAGCAGTCACCAAAGCAGTAGACGAGGGTAAGGTGGTTCACACAGCCTATCTAGATCTTGCCAAGGCTTTCAACACCATCCCCCACTCTGGAATTATAGATAAACTCCTTAAACTAGGTATAAATCCCTATGTCACAAGATGGGTTGCCAACTGGCTTGCTGACAGAACCCACACTCTGAAAGTAGCAGACTCCAAATCCGACTTCAGACCAGTGACAAGTGGAGACCCACAGGGTTCAGTCCTGGATCCTCTCCTGTTTGGTATCTACTTCTCTGAAGTATAGGCTAACACAGAAGGTCTTTGGCTAACGAAGATAGCAGATGACTGCAAACTAGGAACCATAATCGAAACTCCTAACAATGTGGACATCCTATAAAAGGGCCTCACTGAGACAGATACATGGTGTCAAAGCCATGGCCTCAAGCTCAATGCCAAAAAGTGCATTGTCATCCCCTTAGGTAAAAACTCTGTACCCATGAACTATAACATAGGAGGTAGTATACATAACATTGAAAGTGTGATAAGAGACCTTGGGACACAGGTGGACAGTAGCCTGTCCTTTGATAATTACAGTAGCCACAGTAGTCAGGAAGTCCTTCTACATGGTACACCTCATCAAAAAAGGTTTCAAATCCAGAAAAAAATAGGTAATTGATCCCCTCTACTCATCACTCATTAGACCCATTATAGAGTACAACGCCCCTTTTGGTATGTACCTCATAAGACATCTACAACAACTGGAAAGGCCGCAGAAATACCTCACAAAGAGGATTACCAGCCTCAAACAGATGCCCTATGCAGACCGTCTCAGAAAACTCCAGCTTTACTCTGTCACTTATCGCCTACTCAGAGGTGATCTCTGCCTAACATACAAAGCTATATCAAACCCAGAGCTGTTGGACATGCTCCACTTAAAGAAATCCCAATCTGTCTGAGGTACATGCTCTAGGGACCTAAACCTTGTCAACACAATAAACAGAACATGCCAGAGGGATAGATTCCTGTCCCAGAGACTTCCCATACTCTGGAATAAATGACCTATCTATATCAAACAAAGCTCCTCATTAGCACTCTTCAAGAAAAATCTTGATGATTGGATGGAAAATAGGAAATTCACCCTGGGGATCACCTCTGTGGCTCTGCTCAACAGTGGCACAGGAAAATAATTTTCTTAGGTGGCAAAAGCCAGGGTACCTTTTTGGCTGGGCTTGTATAGGCCCTAGGGCCAATAGCCTAGTACCTACCTATGAACCTATGGAGCATGTCCAACAGCTCTGGGTTTGACATAGCTTTGTATGTTAGGCAGAGATCACCTCTGAGTAGGCAATATGCGATGGAGTAAAGCTGGGGTTTTTTGAGACGGTCTGCGTAGGGCATCTGTTTGAGGCCAGTAATCCTCTTTGTGAGGTATTTCTGTGGCCTTTCCAGTTGTTGTAGATGTCTTATGAGGTACATACCAAAAGTGGCATTGTACTCTATAATGGGTCTAATGAGTGGTGAGTAGAGGGGAACAATGACCTCTTTTTTTTCTGGATGAGAAACCTTTTGTGATGAGGTATGCCATGTAGAAGGATTTCCTGACCACTGTGGAGATGTGATTATCAAAGAAGAGACTACTGTCCACCTGTGTCCCAAGGTCTCTTATCACACTTTCAGTGTAAAGTAGACTACCACCTATGGGGTAGTTCATGGGTACAGAGATTTTACCAAAGGGAATGACAATGCACGTTTTGGCATTGAGCTTGAGGCCATGGCTTTGACACCAGGCATCTGTCTCAGTGAGGCCCTTTTGTAGGATGTCCACATTGTTAGGAGTTTTGATTATGGCTCCTAGTTTGCAGTCATCTGCGAGCTTCGTTAGCCAAAGACCTTCTGTGTTAGCCTGTACTTCAGAGAAGTAGATACCAAACAGGAGAGGACCCAGGACTGAACCCTGTGGTACTCCACTTGTCACTGGTCTGAAGTCGGATTTGGAGTCTGCTATTTTCACAGTATGGATTCTGTCAGTAAGCCAGTTGGCAACCAGTCTTGTGACACAGGGATTTATACCTAGTTTAGTGAGTTTATCTATAATTCCAGAGTGGGGGATGGTGTTGAAAGCCTTGGCGAGATCTAGATAGGTTGTGTGAACCTCCTTACCCTCATCTATGGCTTTGGTGACTGCTTCAAGGAAGTCTATCAGGTTTAGGAGACATGATCTGCCTTTTACAAACCCAAACTGTGTGGGGTCCAGAGTTTGAAGATTACCAATGTATTTGTTTATGAGTTCCATGATGATACGTTCCATGGCCTTGCAGACCAGGATCTTCAGGCTAATGGGGCAGTAGTTCCCAGGATCTGTCGTGGCTCCCCCTTTGTGGAGTGGGATAACCATTGCAGTTCACCATTCAATGGGCACAAAGCATGAGGTAAGGCTATGATTGAACATGGTACTTTGGTGGGGTGCCAGTTCATTCTGTAGTTCATGTAGAATGCAGCCTGGGATGTTGTCAGATCCCATGGATGCTGTGTTCTTGGCTTTGAAGAGTGAGGTTTTTACCTGTGCAGCCGTGATTACAGGAACTTTGCATTCTTCCAGTATAGAGATGGGCCCTTTAGGGGGTGAAAGGGGGGTAAAGTTAGCACTGAACTTATCTGATAGGATGTTGGCAATATCAGTTGATTCTGTATATTTAGTGCCATTGTGCTGTAACTCAGAGCAGATCTGAGTGTTACCATTGTGTTTCTTGACATAGCTATAGAATGCTTTGTGGTTGTCTTTAGAATCAGTGGAGATGTTGTTTTCATAACTAGCTTTGGAGGATTTTATGAGGGATCTCAGCTTCTTACTCAGGCTGACCAGGGAGTTTCTCCAATCATGGGATTTTACTCTTTTTTTTGCAACTGTTTTTTTCTTCTGTTGTAGAGTTGGTTTATGGTAGAAGACCACCAGATTGGCTTCCTTTTTTTGGAGGATAGCATCTTGGTTCTGTTAGTGATAGCATGATCCATGCACTCGTGTAAGTGCTTATAAAGTGTATTTGTGTAGGATTCAGCAGTCGTACCTCTATTGTCCATCTATATGGGTGTCGTGAAGTTTGCTACTTCTGTCTTAAGAAGCGTGAAGTTGGCTTTGGAGAAATTTTTTATGGTTGTTTCCCTAATAAGGGGTGGGGGCGGGATGTTGATGTCTAGGGTGATCAGCTTGTGATTGGATCTGACCAACGAGGAATTGACCTCTGGTGTGGAACTCTGGTCACCCATGTTGGTAATGACCAGGTCTAGGATATTGCTGCCCCTGGTGGGGGTGTTGATAAGTTGATTCACGGCGTTGAATTTATGAATTCCAGAAAACGTTGAGCAAAAGAGTTGGTACAGGAGTAGTTTTCCCAGTTAATGGGGGGGGGGGTAGTTGAAATCACCCATTATTAGGGTTTTGGGTTGTACCCTGATATTTTCCAGTGTATCAAGAAAAGAGGAGTGGGAATCCTGGGGCATGGTGGGGGGTCTGTAGCAAGCTACAATTTGGATTGCAGTCTTGCCCAGAGTTAGTTGCCCTTGGATAATCTCAGATGCATTATGCTGAGCAACTAGCTTGGAGGTGTGGACATCCTTAATGAATATGGACACGCCTCTGCCTTTAGTGTTTTGGTCCAGGTTAGGTGGCCGAAAGATGTGGTATGAATTATAGCCTGGTAATGCAGGGGTGCTCTCTGGAGCTTTGAACCAGGTCTCTGTCACTGCACAAATGTCGATGTTCTCCATTTTAAGGAGTGCCTCGAGTAAGTACATTTTGAGGTTTAGACTTCTAGCATTGAGTAGCATTACCCTCAGACTTTGCTTGCTTATACCTGTTACGGTGGTGAATTTGTCATTTATACCTTGCCTAAAAATGCACTACAGGGGTGGCAAGAGCCTTTGCCAGTATCCGGAATCCCAAGGGCAAAAGGTGCAGGCCATCTCTGGCAAAGCATCATGGTCTGCCGATCATGTCATCCCAGACAGACAGATACTGGATTCCTTTAAAATGACACGAGAAGCTTAGCCAGTTGTTGAAGTCAGTCATTTTGTCCTTGTACTGTGGTATCATTCTGGGTGATGGCAGGATGCTACTCAGGGCTAGGGTCATACCTGCCTGGGCTACAAGATCGGAAAGCTCCTCCATGTCTCTTTTCATGTAGTCCAGGGAGGTACGTCTCAGGTCATTCACACAAACATGGACAATGACAGAGTCATATCTGTACTTGTTGTGGAGTGACCTCAGTGCATGCATTATGTGGCGGATCCTGGCACCCAACAAGCAGCTGACAGTAACTTTTTCCTTGTTTAGCTTGGTGAGTGGAACATCAGTGTGCCTGACTATAGAGTCACCTATGACTAGAGTGTTGGGTACGTTATGCCTTATGGGCTGTAGTTGAGTGGCACACTGAATTTGTGGGCTATGTGTCATTTGGGTTGTGTTGGGACCGGGGGGGTGGAGGTTGCTTGCATTTCTACTTTGGAGGTCTCGGTTGTTTGGGCAGATTTTTATTGAGAGCCTCTGTGAATGTAGGTGTGTGTTTTGTGCTTCTATGTGTGTGTTTTGGTGGTGTAAGATTTGAGGGACTATGTGATGAGTGCGGTGAGGTGCAAGTGTTTACCTTCTCCTCTAGACTGACTAGTCAAATACAAGTGCTTGCAAATATATGTGCTTGTCCTCACATGTAGAATTTAGTGTCAGACGGTAAACAGCTTGAGAGCACAACCACAACCTGTTAATGGCAAACAACACCCAATTTGTACACATTGTACAAAGACTGATGAGGGAATTCATAAAGAACAGGAGTTGGCAGAATAAAACATGGGTGTTCCTTAAAAGCCTGAGGATTTTAACTATGATCCACAGAAGAGTGCAAATAGTGATGGTGCTGTCTCTGTATGTTTTTTCACCTACTATGAGGTGTAGGGACCTTAGAGCTAGTATAGATAAGTAGGAAGGATAAAGGGTAACAGCCATATATATGGTGGTTACACAATGGACAAGGTCAACCCATGAAATAAGAATTTTCACAATCACTGTTTCCAGAATGACATTGCAGTTTGAAAACTGCAGGAAACTAAAGTATTGAGTCATGCAAAGTCTACCTGGGAGGTAGGGGTATCTAATATGTTTTTTTTCCTGGAGAAATGTGGTCAGTTGAAAGGCATGATGCTTTCTTTTTGTTAAAGATTCAAAATGGATGCTGGGGTTAAAAGAATATATTGTTTCTAGCAACTGTATTTTATTACTTAATCTGGCATTAAATCTATACAACAGTCACAGTTTTTATACAAGTTATATTTATTATTATTTTATATGAGTGTAAGAATTAATTTTATTTTTATAACAAAAAAATGCGTTTTAGTTTTATACAAGTTCAAATGTTAATATACAGTGGATATAAAAAGTTTACACACCCCTGTTAAAATGCCAGATTTTTCTGATATAAGAAATGAAACTACGATAAATCACTTCAAAACTTTTCCCAACTTTAATGTGTCCTGTAACCTGTACAATCCAAATGAAAAACAAACAAATCTGTTAGGGGAAAAAATAGAAAAAATAAAAAACGTACAATAAACTGGTTGTATAAGTGTGCACACCCTTAAACTAATACTTTGTTGAAGCACCTTTTGATTTAATTACAGCATTCAGTCTTCTTGGGTAGAAGTCTATCAGCATGGCACATCATGATTTGGCAATATTTGCCCATTCTTCCTTGCAAAAGTCTGTCAGATTGCGAAGGCATCTCTTGTGCACAGCCCTCTTCAGGTCACCCCATAGATTTTCTATTGGATTTAGTCTTTGGCTCTGGCTGGGCCATTCCAAAACTTTAATTGTCTTCTGGTGAAGCCACTCTTTGGTTGATTTGGATGCATGCTTGGGGTCACTGTTGTGTTGAATGGTGAATTTCCTCTCCATCTTCAGCTTTCTAGCAGATGCCTGAAGGTTTTGGGCCAAAAGTAACTGGTATTTGGAACTGTTCATAATTATCTCCACCTTGACTAAATCCTCAGTTCCAGCTGAAGAAAAACAACCCCAGAGCATGATACTGCCACCAGCATGCTTCACTATGGGGATGGTGTTCTTTTGATGATGCAAAGTGTTGTTTTTGCGCCAAACATCCTTTTTGGAATTATGGCCAAAAAGTTCATCCTTGGTCTCATCAGACCATAACACATTCTCCCACATGCTTTTGGGATACTTGATGTGTTGTTTTGCAAATAAATTTTAGCCAGGCCTGGATGTTTTTCTGTGTAAGAAAAAGCTTCCATCTTGCAACCCTACCCCATAGCCCAGACATATGGAGAATATGGGAGATTGTTGTGACATGTAGTACACAGCCAGTACTTGCAAGAAATTCCTGCAGCTCCTTCAGTGTTGCTGTAGATCTCTTGACAGCCTTCCTGACCAGTTTTCTTCTTGTCTTTTCATCAGTTTGGAGGGATGTCCAGTTCTTTGCAATGTCACTGTTGTCCCATATTTTCTTCACTTTTTAATGACTGTCTTCACTGTGTTCCATGGTATATCCGATGCTGTGGAAAGTTTTTGGTACCCTTCCCCTGACTGATACCTTTCAACAATGAGATCCCGTTGATGCTTTGCAAGCTCTCTGCGAACCATGGCTTTTGCTGTAGCAGGCAACCGAGTAAATGTCATGAAAATCTTACTAGGACAGCTGAACTTTATTTGGGGTTAATCAGAGTCTCTTTAGTTGATGGCAGGTGTGTACCCAAGAAGACTGAATGCTGTAACTAAATGAAAAGGTGCTTCAACTTGGAAAGGTGTGGAACTGTAAGTAAGTAGCTTTCCAAACATAAATAAATACATTATTTTAATTATTTAATTCCTGCTAAAATATTTAAGTG
This sequence comes from Protopterus annectens, assembly GCF_019279795.1. Taxonomy (NCBI): domain Eukaryota; kingdom Metazoa; phylum Chordata; order Ceratodontiformes; family Protopteridae; genus Protopterus; species Protopterus annectens. The sequence continues at coordinate 482,863,643 of NC_056747.1, read as the reverse complement.
CACTTATAATGAGTGACATGTGTGGTGATACTACTTTGTACTTCTCTGCTTTCCACTGATTGCATTTTTAGTTGTACTGGGACTTTAGTTGTGGGAAGAGTGCTTTCTTGCGTTATTCAGCTCTTATATTTCCACAAGTAGGGTTACTTGTAAAGGCTGTATTTTAAACCCTGCAGGGCCAAATTTGCATAGCTTAATTCACTTTATTACTACTACCAGATCTATGCTTTGATAGTTTATTACTGCTATTTTTTCATAAACAGAGTTACTGGTAAATTTCTCCATAGCCTAGTGCCTTAACTGCAGTGGAAGTTCAATAGCGAGAGAAATGTCTTTGCTCAAGTTTGTGCTTCAGTGCTTTTATATTCTGCTTATCATTTATCTATGTGCATTCAGTGTCTGCCCCACTCCCCATTCTGAAAGAGTTCCAGTTTTGCCTTTATTTAATTGCATACCTGTCTACCTAGCTTGCTTGTTCTTCTCAACTCCTGCCATTTTGCTGTTATTTTATAATAAGGCTGTGACTCTGGCCTCCACCTCTTATGATCTGATTTCAAAAGTCCCTCCCATGTCCCTTCCCTCTTTCACTGCTATTGACTGTTGCATGGGGTATTTATGTACTCTTCCTACCCACTGTTTTCCTCAGACCCATAACACTGCATGCCCACCCAGTAAACCAGTATTGCTATTGAGTAAACCTTCTTTACTAAATACTGGCTCTTGCTAATTTTTCTGGAGCTCACCAAAGCTTCTAGTCCAGGCCTGCAGTCCAGAAGTATTTTACTTGTATGCAGTGAAATCCATGCAAAGTTAAGTACCTTTGATTACTAAATCACACAAGTTATTTTGAGTGATCACTTTTGTGTGTACATTTCACTGATTTTTTGAAAAGAAAATTATCTACCTTTCACTGTTACTGTCTTGAAATTATCAGGGATTTCCATCTAGTTTAACTGTTTTGTGTTATACTGCACTTGTGAGTGTCTCCTACTGTGTATTTACATCAAGAAAAGTGGGTTTATTTGTCTTGTGGCAGGAGGTGTTTGCCTGCTCTGAGTTGGGAAATATACAAAGGGACTTGTAGTGTAATAATTTTACTAGCCAGTGGCTGCATTATTTAGTTTTCTGTTTTTATTTTTTTCTGTGATGCTATAAATTTTCCATGTTTGCATGGGTTAGCATGTTGCCCTGCACATTAGCAAACACCTAGAAAGCAACATTTTCTGTGAAATAGTCTATAAAACTGTAACCTGTAAAGCAGCAATATAGTGCAACTAAATACCTTATGCACCAACAAGCTTAGAGAAGCTAGTTAGACCACAAGTGACAATATCTACAGATTTAGTAGAACTCAGTATTGTGCAGACTAAATTTAGCAGAATTTAATGGTGTTTAGCATAATCTGCCTCAATAAAGTAAGCTTATTAGTCTGCAAAAACAAAGCACCCTTAATAGCCTTCTAACCCCAAAATACCACCCCGTTGAGCTCACAAATCAAAGGTCTAGACAGTATGGATATGTAATTTCCTAACTTCTCTGTAGCCAGTTTGGTGGATAAGGACATCTTGAGACAATGTATTGCAATCATCTCATGTCTACTGACAATCACTTAATCCCTAAAGAATCAGACACAGTATGTGAGAGGTGTGATTACACAGTCGCATCAGAGGCTAAACCCTCACATACAAGTCCACATTAGGTTATTGAAATAACACACACATAAACTAACATATGCTGAGGCACTTAAAAGCAATATTTCTAAACAATAAAAATCACCTAGACCGCCCGCTGTCAAAGCTATGCCTCAGCAAAGCCCTAAGGCACGCAGAATAAACATCACCTAACACCACATATGTTGTCACTCCCATCAGAATCCCAAACACTAAGCCCCTAAGGGAAGCAAACACACTTCCCAGGACTCACACCACAGCAGACTCTATTGTTAGATATACTAATGCCCCTCTAACCAGGCTGAACAAGGGGAAGATAACTATTACTTGCTTATATGGAGCCAGGATCCTCCAAATCACACATACACTCAAGTCATTACACCACAGGTATAAGTATGATACCATCATAGTCCATGTAGGTGTAAATGACCTGAGATGTACCTCTCTGGACTACATGAAGACAAACATTATGGAGCTTTCAGATAATGAGTCTCAGGCTTGCATGAGCATGGTATTGAGTAGCATATTTCATCACCAAGGAAGATGCTACAATATAAGCAAAAAAGTATTGATTTCTCCAAATGGCTGTATGGCTGTCTTTCTGGTAGCATTCGAAGGGGACCCAGTATTTGTCAGCTTGGGAGGACATGGTCAGCAGACCACTTTGCTTTGCAAAGGATGACTGGAACCTTTCCCCTCTAGGCCTTTGAATACATTCTAAGGCTTTCTCCACCCCAATAGTGCCCTTTAAGGCAATGCCAAATTGACAAACCTACCAACATAGCAAAATTAACTCAACAGAACCTCAAGGTTTTACTACTCAATGACACAAGCTTAGATAAAAAAACTACACTCCCTCCAAACCCTTCTCACACTCGAGAATAAGATCTCTGTACAGTTACCAAGACATGGTTTAAAGCAGCAGACATTACCCTGACAGTCCAAGGTTTCAGTGCCTTCCACATTTTTAGACCAGTAGTTGCACAGACAAGGGCTATAGGCCTTGGTGTCTTAGTATGCATTAATAACAAACATACTTCTAGGGTGGTCAAACAGGATGATGTGCTAGAGTTCCTCTACTGTAGATCATCATAGACAAAATTCTGTACCATATCCTAGCCATCTATAGGTCAGCCTCCATGTCTCAAAAAGCTCACAATGCATACTTGGACTTACTGGAGACACTTAGCATCCAACCTAATACTCTACTCATGGGAGGCTTTAATAACCCCTGTAGAGATTAGGAATCCTATATGGCCTCAAGTCTACAGGTACAGGGATTCCTGGAGTTCATAAATACAAACATTTTTGAACAAATAGTGGACCTTGTGCTCACAAATATGGGAGAACAGTACATCCTGCCCCTGATTTCTCATCCTCTCTAGTAAGGTCCAAGCATAAAGCTGTCTCCTTTGAAATCAAAATCAACTCCATAATCCCATTAAAACCAGTAACAGAACTATTCAAATGCAAATTATCTGTTATTAAGTGACAGTGTCTTAAAATTCAATGCCCCTCCAAACCCCAAGAGCAACCCATCCCAAGCTGAATTGCAATCAGAAATTCTATGCAACCATGTAAATGACTGCATATGGCTGCTGTACCTACCAAATGTAAGCCAAGAACTAGACCCAGAAACCAACTGCCCTAGTGACATCCCAGATTAACCAGGATATACAACAAAATGAAAAAAAATTATGGCAAAAATCAGGAAGGGTAATTCTCATAAAGATAAAAACACTTGCAACAAAGTAAACAGGCAACAAAGAGAGCTAATTAGATCAAGCAAAGCCATCTTTGAGGTTAAGATATCCTCCCAGCTGAAAGATATCCATAAGGCCTTCTGCATTTACCAAGCCTGGTGATATAGCGAATCTGTTAGCAGTCAAATTCAGTTCCAAATTTACCCCCCTTTCTCCATCAACAATCCTACCAATAATACCTTCAAAATAACCCCTAGAACTATAACTAGGGGGCATGTAGTAGCTGTAGTCACTAAAGCCAAGAACACGGCCACAATGGGCCCTGATAATATCTCAGGATACCTCCTGAATAGTCCACACCATGACTAATCCATTTCCCTGAGCTCATTATTTAACTACAGTCTTAAAACCTGCTTTGTGCTACATGAATGGAGGACTGTGATGGTCATCCCTCTTCATAAGGTAGGACCTTCAGCAGATCCTGGCAACTACAGATCCATTAGTTTGACTGGTCATATTTGCCAAACTATGAAAAGAATCATCATGAAAATTATTTACAGGGACATAGAATACCTCCAGACACTGGATCCATACCAGTTCATCTTTGTCAAAGGAAGGTCATGCTTAGTGAATCTGGTGGACTTCTTTGAAAAGGTCGCTAAGGCAATGGATAAGGGAAAACTATGCAAACTGCCTACCTAGATCTGGCTAAAGCATTTGATGCAATACCCCTCTCAGGCATTGTCAACAAACTTATAAAACTAGGTATAAACCCCTTTATTACATGCTGGATTGCTAGCTGGCTCACTGATAGCATCAGTGAGTCCATCTCCGCAAAGAGGCCAGTCACCAGTGTACCAGTGGAGTCCCCCAGAGTTCTGTGCTAGGCTCACTCCTCTTTGGCATCTTCTCCACAGATGTCAAATCCAATGTCAATGGCCTCTGGATAACCAAGTTTGTAGATGACTGCAAACTGGGAACAGTCAATGAATCCCCCCAAGATGAGAACACCCTTCACAAAGGTCTAATACAAACACTCAATACCAAGAACTGCATTATAGTACCTTTCAGTAAGTCTGTCACCCTTGGTCACTACTTCATCGATAAAACACCGATAAAAGTTGATTCACTAGTCAGGGATCTGGGAACTCATGTAGATCATAACCCAACCTTCAACTATCACATGTCCAAGGTAGTAAAAAAATCCTTTTATGTTGCTCAACTTATAAGCAAGGGCACAGCATCTAGGAACAGAGAGAATATTATATCACTGTACTTAGCCCTCATCAGGCCCATCATAGAGTATAATGCCCCCTTCAGTATGTACGTGACCAGACTTCTGACAAGTGATCTTTGGCTGACAAACAAGACATCACTGGACCCTGTTTTAATTAATCATTTGCACATCCATAAAGCAAAGATCATCGGAACTACTAGATTCAAAGACCTAATTTTTTCTTGCAACAATAACAGGACATGTTGGAGAGATAAATATGCTTCTCAGAGAATTCCCATTCTTTGGAACAGGCTCCCCATCCATGTGAAGCAGAGGTCCTCCCTATGCCTCTTTAAGGGCAACTTAGACCAATGGATGGATGATCAGAAATTTACCCCAGTCTGGCTCTTCTGTCTCTGATGGACAGGTGCAGTCAGTAAATCATCCACTATAAATTAAATTTGTGGGTCAGATTTGGGTTGCTTGGCTAGTCTTTTAAGGGCCCTAGTGGTCATTAGCCTTGTATACATCATGAACCTATTCTATGTTCTTGCTAGCCTAGTCTTGAATTATTTAGCCTTCAATCTTCTGCTGTACATTGGGATAACCCTACTTTAAGCACCGCACACTGCTTGGAAGTTATCCTGTGTGAGCTCAGTCCCTACTGAGGTGACTGATCATTCTGTGAAAACATGTGAACCCAAATTATAAATAGAATATAGCCTTAAGGTCACCTGCATTCTGAATTATTGAAAAGAGGGAACTGAAGAAATTTGTTTAGAAAAAAATTGTGAATCCATTGTATGTCCTCATTATATTAATGTGAAAAGCTGCAAAATATTCTGATTTTATCCATATAAATGTCTTGAATAAAGGCATCATAATTTCTGGATGTCTAGATAAAACAGCCCTAAAAATTGTTTTAGTAATGATGAATGACTTTCAGCCTAGAGAGTTCGCATTTTTCCTTAAAGCCCAGCTTAATTGCTATAATCCCCAGTTCTGTAAACTGCATAACTCTATCAAACTGCGGACCATCTACTGTATATGGCTATGGTTACAGTGTACTGTTACATCCTAGGTATTTGTCTAATTTTTTTACTACTGATTTTACTGAGACAACTTGGGCACACACAAACATCCAATCAAATCTTTGCTGAAGATGAGCTTGTCATTTATAGAGCTGACGAATGAGGCCAAAATTGATTATCTAACTATAGAGCCTCCACAAGGGTGGTAGCCATAAAAACACTGAACAGAAATGGTCCAATAACAAGTACACATGGGTCACTGTAAGAAAATGAAGTGAAATAAAGTTCCTAATTCTCACCAAAAAGGAATGCCATTTCAGCCAACTGTTTATACAAATTATGATGCAAGTATTTATTTTCATGGAAAGCAGCATAATCATATTTTACAAATGGTGCGTAGAATCAAATGCCTTGGTCAAGGAAAACAAAACAATATAAGACTGATTGTAAGACTGCAGACATTTATCAAAGTAGTGACACAACCTGCCTATATAAATATGTGATGATATTTGTTTATTTAACATTTGTTTACTGGGAAAGTCTGACTGGGACAGAGCCCATTTTCAGCGAAGGCCCAGGGAGAAGCATTCCAGACACAGGTCTTTGGAATGTAGCAGGAAACCTGAGCAACTGGCGGAAACTCATGTGAATGCAGGGAGGACATGCAGACTCTGCATAAAAAGCACTTCGGCCAAGAATCAAACAGGAAAAGCTCTTGCTCTAAGGTGACAATGCGAACCACTGCACAACCAATATAGATCAGTGGTGGAATAGTCCTGAGTAAAGTGCATTAAAATTATTTTTTCCAAAATACATGCAAGGTTAATTGCCCTACGGTTGTATGTGCCCAGAATATACCTTTCCCTGTGTACAGGGAGAATTATACCTTCTTTTCAACAGCATAGAATGTATCCAGAGTTCAAATTCTGTTTAAGTAGATATGATAGATCATGCTCTTATAATGACTTAATTCTACTAATTAAAAAATATATATTCGGCCCATTGGGACCAGCTGTCAAAACATATTTGACTTTACACAGTGATTTCTGTACCCAGGCTAGTATGATATCTGGGCAAATATTAATAAACATAACCATCACTGTGCTAAAAGACTACAGTTTCTCTTATAGGCCTGAAAATATTTTGGCAACAATATTAGCTATACTGCTACTGCCACTAACTACTAGGTCCAAATCTTTAACTATGAAATCTTAGCCCAGAAATACTTGACATTCAACTCCATGTCCTCTGTATTACATTTTTGTTGTAATTTTGTATACTCTTTACCATGTTGCCCACTGATCTTAGAATCAATTACGAATTAAAAAATTTGGGCCAAAGTATGTCAGGGAGCAACCTGGGAGCCAAATGTTGGTATACTCCATATCTCAGGAAACCCAAATTAGCCTAAAACCATACAAACAAGCAATAATGCCTGACAGGGTGGGTGTTAACAGGGAATGAATGCATACCTAAGGGTGTTTTGAGGTGAGACTTCAAAGACATTATTCCTCTTACAGAATGGGCTACTTGATAAATTGTATTTCCTTAATTAATAAATACTTTTGAAATATATTTTTGATGTAAAATAATTCCTTGACCTAATATTTCAAACTTGCTGTAGCATATGCAGTTGCAGGAAGTATTTTACATCCAAAATAAATGTTATGTACTTAATGCCAACACACACACACACACACACACACACACACACACACACACACACACACACACACACACACACACACACACTTTCTAAACAGCAAACTTGCATTTAGTGAGCATGCAAACAATGGCCTTTTGTTTGTTTTTCTTTCCTGTTTTCTCAGTACCTTAACATGGTGCCATGAAGTGACAGATTTGTTTTACAACATGTATTACCTGTACATTAACTCCCTGTAGGAAAACATCCGTTCTCCAGTCAGGATGATGATATACAGATTGCCCATTCTCTAAGGAAGTGTAAATGTGTCAATGTGGCAGTCACTGGAGATGTGCAAACTTAATGAAGCATGCAGAGAAATTTAAAATAGCTTTTCTACATTATTAATCATGCACATATATATTGTAATGAAGACTTACCATGGTAATAACCTGTCCTTGAGAGTGAGTCATCATTTGGGAGGGTGGGTAAGTGCAGGCGTGCACTCCTTGTTTAAGGGAGTACTGCTGTTCCTGCCTGCAGAATCCGTCAGCAGGTATGTCATATGGACAAAGATGGAGCCAGCTAGCAGCTGCTGAACAGGTGGAAGATCATAGGTTATGGTGGGGGCTTATCGACTGTATGGTGGCTATTTAGTCATCCAATACATTGCTGGTATTGCTCTCACCATTTTATTTATCTAATATATTTTATAATAAATAAATAATTAAACTAACAAGAGTTATGTACAGTGAGTTGCCTAGGGTGGCTGGGGGTGTTAATTTAAATTGTAAAATGCATTAAAAAATAAATAATCTTCTTCTTCTTTCGGCTTTTCCCGGTTAGGGTTCGCCACAGCGGTACTCCGGTCCGCTAATGATTGGCAGTTGATTTTTACGTACCGGCTTGCCAGGCCTGACGCACAACCTTCAACGAAGGTACGCCCATATATACTAAAAAAGAAAGATATATAATAGGTTAAGATGCATGCAGTCAGTATGTGTACTAATAAAAAAAATATTAATTACATTTATATAGAATTCATAACAGATATATAAAAGTAAATAAATAAAACCACATACAGTATTGACACACTAGCATTGTTGGGCTGGGGGTGTGTTCTAGTTAAGCTGTCACTCTACACATCTGAAGGGATGTATTTTGGGTCCCTGATTGTGTTTTCAGAAACTCATACTTTATATCGTCGAGACTGTATAACTGAGTTCTTGAAAACCCAAATATTTTGAATGGAGATTCTGGTACAGTGTGGATCAGGAAATGTACTCTTTTCCTAACTGTAGTACAATCTTGGAGTTGGCATATATATTTTTTTCCAATAATATTTTATTGTTTTACCAGAAAGGTAAATAAGCATTACATGTGTGAAGTTATACAGAGATCAAATGCAATAAAACCATAACATGAGAGACATACATAGGTATTATATACCTTCCAGACCATAAACTATAAACTTAAATACAAATATATACATAAAATGCTACTGACAACTATAAAGAAAGAGTCAACTCATTAAGGTAAGAAATGATGTACCTAAACTTAAAGCATAAAACATAAAATATAAAATATATAATATAAAGAAAGGGGACACAACACATCAGCACACTGTAACATCAACTTGTTAAACTAATTAAGCAACTATTCAGTCCCCCTGAATAAGATCAAAAATAATTTTCCAACATTTTTGATAATATGCTTGTTTGTTGGGGGTCATTTATAAATAATTTATATGATGATATGTATTTCACTGCTAGGTTCCTGGAGCCGTTCCATGATAATCTGGTGCGATCCAGCCAGTTTTTAGTTATATAGAATTTAATTAATAAACATAGGGTAATAAGCACATGAAATTGTATCTTGGATAACCTTATATCTGTAATAAGATCATTACTTCCCAAGATAAAGTTGATTTTTGATAACCCATTTTTGTTAGACTAACTTTGAGAGAGCACCAAAATTTATATGAGTGATTACAAGACCACAAGATGTGCAGGAGATCCGCTTGAGGGAACCAACAACATGGACATGAAGGGGAATTCTTGGGGTTAAATTTATTTAATATGCAGGGGGTGAAATAAGAATTATTATTAATCATTAATTGTGTGTATAATACCTTTTTAAAAGGGGAAAGTTTAATTGTTGATTCTACAGCTTTAAGTTTTTGGTCCTCCCTAAGGTCGTTGCTCTGTTGTTCCCAATATTTAAAGAATAATAATCAATTTTGAAATTTAAAGCCCACAATCAATTTATAGGCATTTGATACCATACTTTTGGATATAATATTTATAAAATCTATTGCCCTAGTGATATAAGTTTCAATATTCGAGACATTCAATACAATTGTTGTTAAAAGTTCCTGAATTTGATGTAAGATAATAGTGTACTTCTGACCCACTTTTAATTCAGATCTCAGATCCCATAATGAAAACTCCTTGTTTTTATATATATCCCACAAAGTGCAGTCTTTGAAAAGAGGATAGTCCAAGAGACTAAGCAGCTGATTGTTTAATTTGATATTGGGGTTCATGTGGATTGGTTGAAGAAGGGGAAAAGCCCTATCAAACTCCATATATTTCACAAGACTTTGAAGAATTCTAGTTCTTTTCTCAGAATATTATTTATTGGAAGACTGTTTGGACTTACAGAGGTCAGGAAGGGGATAGTTTTGGGATTAATTTTGTTACTGCACACATGATTGTACCAAATTCTCACCCGGGGGGGGGGGTGCCATGCCTCATCTTTCAAATTAAATTTTGATACTGCAACAATTATATTTGCACAAATAATCCAGTAATACAGTTGAAAATCTGGCAAACCTAATCCTCCTTTTTTCTTTGGGTAACAATTTTTGATAGCTTATTCTAACTGCTTTAGGAAACCAAATAAATTTGGCCTGCTCTTTTAATCTTATGGAAAAAGTTGTTAGGTGTGACTAGGTTGGAGGCATTAAACTGATGTAAAAATTTAGGTAAGACATTCATCTTGATAACTGCTGCTTTAGATAACAAGGGTAGATTTAGTTGCTGCCACCTGTGAAGGTTTTGTGAAATATTAGCCCATGATTTCATAAGATTGTTCTGATACATGGACCTGGAAGAGTGCTCGAATTGCATACCTAGGTATCTCAAAGAATATTCTAATTTGAAAGGAGATTCAGATAATATATATTCTTTATGGAGTAGTGGATTTATAGGGAAGATAAGTGTCTTCTTTTGATTAACTTCATAATTTGAGACCTTTGAAAATCTATCATTTGCCTTAATTAGTTTCTGAATATCAGAGGTGGGGTGCTCAAAGTATATATTTAAATCATCTGCATATGCAGATAGACTGACTTTCACCTTCATAGTTTTGGGGATAGAATGAAAAGTAGCTTGGGACAAGTAAAGAAGTGGCTCAAGGTATAAATTGAACAAGAGAGGGGAGAGGGGGCAACCTTGTCTAGTACCATTAGAAATTCTAATGGGTTTGGACAATATTTTATTGATGTAAAGGAAGGTATAAGATTTATTATACAGAATTTCAATAATATTAATGAAATCTTGGGGAATATTGAATTGGGTCATAACCTCAAACAAGAATTTTCCAATTTACTCTGTCAAATGCTTTACAAGCGTCAAGTACTAAACCATATCTAGAGTTCTTGACATTTTTATTGAGATGTACCATAGCATCTAATGTTAAAGTATTGTCCCAAGTCTGGCTGTTTGACATTAAACCTGTTTGTTCCGGGGTAATTATATGAGGCATGACCTTTTTCAGTCTCTCAGCTAGAATTGAAGACAAGATCTTAATGTCTACATTAATTAGAGAAATTGACCTATGATTATGTGGGTTTGACTTGTCTGTATTATTTTTAGGAATAAGGATCGTTCTGGAGTTATTCAAGTAACAATCAGAAATACCGTGCACCTTAATATAATTCTAGACTTTAAGCAGGATGGGTGATAATTGGAGTTGGTATATATAATTTGCAGGGGGAGTGGGGGCACAACTTCGATAGATTTTTGTGTTTTTTTGAATTCAGAATTTCTGAAAACTTGATCATCTGACATACACCCATGTATATATACATATACATATATATATATATATATATATATATATATATATATATATATATATATATATATATATATATAAATAAATCTACATATATCTGTCACCCCTGGGATTCAGGATACTGGCTAAGGCTCTTGACGCCCTTTTTTAGGCAAGGTTCAAATGACAAATTCACCACCATAACAGAAACAGGCAAGCAAAAACTGAGGGTGATGTTACTCAATGCTAGAAGTCTAAATCTCAAAATGCACTCACTCGAGGCACTCCTTAAAATGGAGAACATCGATATCTGTGCAGTGACTGAGACCTGGTTCAAGGCTCCAGAGAGAACTCATGCACTACCAGGCTATAACTCATACCACACTTTTCAGCCATGTAACCTGGACTGGAACACCAAAGGCGGAGGTGTGTCCATATTCATTAAGGATATCCACACCTCCAGGCTAGTTGCTCAGCATAATGCATCCGAGGTTATCCAAGTGCAACTAACTCTGGGCAAAACTACAATCCAAATTGTAGCTTGCTACAGATCCCCCGCCATGCCCCAGGATTTCCACTCCTCTTTTCTTGATGTACTGGAAAATATTAGGGTTATACCAAACACCTTTATAATGGGCGATTTCAACTACCCCACCATTAACTAGGAAAACTACTCATGTACCAATTCCTTTGCTCAAAGCTTTCTGGAATTCATAAACTCCAATGCCCTAGATCAACTTATCCATATCCCCACCAGGGGCAACATTATCCTAGATCTGGTCATTACCAACATGAGTGTTCCACACCTGAAGTCAATGCCTCATTGGTCAGATCCGAACATAAGCTAATCACCCTAGATATCCGCATCCTGTCCCCAAACCCCCATTAAGGAAACCACAGTAAAAAATGTCTCCAAAGCCAGAAGACAGAAGTGGTGAACTTCATGACAGCCATGTAAATGGACAATACAGTTACGACTACAATTGCACTTGCACGAGTGCATGGATCGTGCTATCCCAAAAAGAAAAAAGATGCTATCATCCAAAAAAAGGAAGCCAATCTGGTGGTCCCCTGCCATAAACAAACTGTACAACAGAAGGAAGAAAGTTGCAAAAGAGAGTAAAATCCCATGAGTGGAGGAGCTCCCAGGTCAGCCTCAGTAAGAAGCTGTGATCCCTCATAAAATTCTCCAAAGCTTGTTATGAAAAAAAAAAAATCGCCATTGATTCTAAAGACAACCACAAAGCATTCTATGTTTATGTCAATAATCTCAATGGCAACACTCAGATCTGCTCCGAGTTACAGCACAATGGCACTAAATATACAGACCCAACTGATATTGCCAAAATCCTGGTAGATAGGTTCAATGCTAACTTTACCCCCATCTCACCTCCTAAAGGGCCCATCTCTATACCAAAAGAATGCAAAGTTCCTGTAATCAGGGCTGCACAGGTAAATACCACACTCTCCAAAGCGAACACAGCATCCATGGGACCAGACAACATCCCAGGCTGAGTTCTGCATGAACTAAAGAATTAACTGGCACCCCACATAAGTACCATGTTCAATCATAGCCTCACCTCAGGATTTGTGCCCACTGAATGGCACACAGCTAGGCTGTCCAACTCCAAAAAGGGGGAGCCACCATGGACTCCAGGAACTACTGCCCCATTAGCCTGATGAGACTGGTCTGGAAGGCCATGGAACGTGTCATCATGGAACTTATAAACAAAGACATTAGTAATCTCCAAACTCTGGACCCCACCAAGTTTGGGTTTGTAAAAGGCAGATCTTTGAAGCAGTCACCAAAGCCACAGACAAGGGTAAGGTGGTTCACACAGCCTATCAAGATGTTGCCAAGGCTTTTGACACCATCTCCCTCTCTGGAATTACAGATAAACACACTAAACTAGGTATAAATTCCTATGTCACAAGATGGGTTGCCAACTGGCTCACTGACAGAACCCACACTCTGAAAGTAGCAGACTCCAAATCTGACTTCAGACCAGTGACAAGTGGAGTACCACAGGGTTCAGTCCTGGGTCCTCTCCTGTTTGGTATCTACTTCTCTGAAGTACAGGCTAACACAGAAGGTCTTTAGCTAATGAAGGTCGCAGATGACTGAAAACTAGGAGCCATAATCGAAATTCCTAATGATGTGGACAACCTACAAAAGGGCATCACTGAGACAGATGCCTGGTGTCAAAGCCATGGCCTCAAGCTCAATGCCAAAAAGTGCATTGTCATCCCCTTTGGTAAAAACTCTGTACCCATGAACTACAACATAGGTGGTAGTATACTTAACACAGAAAGTGTGATAAGAGACCTTGGGACACAGGTGGACAGAAGTCTCTCCTTTGATAATCACATGGCCACAGTAGTCAGGAAATCCTTCTACTTGGCACATCTCATCACAAAAGGTTTCTCATCCGAAAAAGATAGGTTATTGTTCCCCTTATAGAAAATACATACATATAAAAATATATATATATGCATATCATATAACAGCATTTTATAAAATTGTATGCTAAAATTATACATTTTTTACCTATCTATATAACTTTTATATTTTTATATGTATGTATTTTCTATAAATATATATGTTTCACAAACATTGATTATATTAAGGCACAAGCTGTATGTAATTGTTTGACATATGCTTCTTTAAGAACAAGGTAATTATGGTATTGGCCAATTGGAACATTGTTTTATTATTATGTATAAAAGCAAGGGAACAGTTTGATTCCATTCACTCTGATGATGCCATGTTTTGATGGTGAAAGCGCTTAGTGTGTGGATTAAAACGTTTCGGAATACTTGATTTGGTCATGGTGTTTTTATTTTTATTTTTATGTTACAAGTTCAATATCCATTGGGTATTGTTTCTTATGTTATTTTACTCTTCAAGAAAAATCATGATGATTGGATGGGAAATAGGAAATTCACTCCAGGGATCACTTCTGTGGCTCTGCTCGGCAGTGGCACAGGAAAATTATTTTCTCGGGTGGCAAAAGCCAGGGTACCTTTTTTGCTGGGCTTGTATTGGCCCTAGGTCTGATAGCCTAGTACCTACCTATGAACCTATGAACCTATATAAATATATAAATATATATATATATATATATATATATATATATATATATATGTGTGTATATATATATATATATATGTGTGTGTGTGTGTGTATGTATATATATATATATATATATATATATATATATATATATATATTTATACACAGACATACATATACGTGTGTATGTGTATGTGTGTTTGTATATATATATATATATATATATATATATATATATATATATATATATATATATATATATATATATATATATATATTTTTTTTTTTACAATTAATAAATAATTTCAGATACAGGATAACTTTTAATAGTGCATAGGGTGATAATACGTTTAAGGATACTTTGGGGAAAAATCTTGCATTGTGCTCGTATGAAAAATTTTATTAATTACATAAATAAATACTTGGCGTGTTGTACCATTAAAACAGAGGTGTCACAATTAAAACTTTATGTTAGGGCATAGTTATTATTGCTGGAATCTGTATGATTTTGCGGCATGCGGTTTGCTTTTTTATGCCAGCAGAGTTGTTTAGTGTACTACTTTAGGCAGTTTATAATATATTTTAATTAGTAAGGTTACATGGGAGCCTAAGTAGTGGGGGGAATTAGATGCTATCATGTTTGTTTTATCTTTTTGGATTGATGTATCAGTTGTAAACGGGTACTTACTTGGATCAGTAGCTGTATCTTGATTTATTATGAGGGGTACATTTTGGAGGCTGACTAAGGAGTAGTCAACTCAGATTTTGTTTTATGTTTCAGTGAGGATTGGATGTAGTTAACTGGTATTATATAATTATTTGTGTGATGGTACTTTGGGTACAATGATTTTATGATAAAGTGGTAATGTTAGTATTAACTTCATTAACTGGACATGCCATTTTCGATAGCCAGCAGTATATAATGTTTACCTCAGTATTTGATTCTTAGATTGTATACATCCTTGGTATGTTTGTGTAGGATATGACATGGTATTCCGCAACACCTGCAGCAGCTCAGTGGCAATTTTTTTAAGGAAAAGATGAGGAGGGAAACATCCTGTGGGCTTTACATTCTAGAACCAAGCAGCATCACAGCATCCCACCATCCAATCCTTTAATATTAACTGGAACTCTGTGTGGTTTAGTGTCTCACATTTTCCTTCCCTCTTATTTTTTTTTGTTCCCTGTGGAAAATTTTTCTATCTTTCTGGTTCAGCCACAGTACAGTCCATTAAAGAGAGATGGATGTGTCTATCACAGGAAGTGCAAGGCTTGCTAATTGATTTAGAAATGGTGGGGGCAGGTGAGCAGAGGCAGAATTCCAAGAGAAGACCATCACTGAATCTGGACGAGGTACAGTTGAAGGACCAGCTCCAGCTAAGAAGGCACAGAAAAAGACACTTAGAGATGCTGACAGCCATAATGTCACCTCCACCCTTCCTGTTAGTCTGGCATATCTACAGAAGCACACTGTGATACTTCTGTTGGTTCCAAGTTCTTAATATTAGTGGAAGGGGTCAATCTGCTGATAATTGCTTAGATAATTTTATAAATTCTTTGCCAGAGGAGGGGAGACTTAGGCTGTTTGACTTAGCCTTAAAGAGAACTGCTGCCTCTACAGCTTTGAGACTGAGGGTGGGAGTGGGTATTGATGTTCAACAGGTGGCACAGTTATCATTACGCAACTCACATATGGGATGTGAGGAGGTCACGGGTTCAGAGAGGGAGGTCCCACCCCATACAGATGATTGTATCCCCCAGTTCTTGTCTTCTATGGCTGCCCTCGGCTTTGCATATTTGCATGGTTCTCATATCATAGCACATGTCCCACCAAGGTCAAAGATAAATTTTTGAAAGGGCAGTTTGGGGATATCTTCAATCTAGTGGATAATGAAGGAATAAAATGCATACTGGATGCTGATATCATGTCCAACAAGGACTTGATGGCAGCCTTAACTAACATCGGGAAAAAGGTTTCAGTCAGGGCAACAGCCAAGAACTGGAATACTTGGTCTCTGGGTACTGTGGTATTTATGGATACAAAAACTGAGAAGGATCCCTCTAAAGCACTGCCTTTATTAACTTATTTTGTAGCCATAGTGGAAAGCCCACCATGTGAAAGGGGGTTTGCGTAGTGGAAGTATGATCAGTGCTTCAGGAAGGTGAAAGCCCTAGATAGATCCCTCAGGTGGGAGTCAAGGCAACCTGACATATGGCTCATGATGGACAGGGAGGCACCTACAGGTATTGAGGGAGGGGCTGTTAATAGAAAAGATATGAGGTTTTGCTGGGCATTCAATCAGGGCATATGCATCTGTCCTACTTGCACATATAACTATTTGTGTTCAGGATGTTGGAAGGTCATCCTATTTTCAGGTATTTGGGCTTGTTGCCTAAAAACAGATTGATTTTTTTACATCTCAGACTGATGGTGAGACCGGTAAAGGGCACAACACTTCCTTTCATGCCAAGACACCGTTTTGTGAACATGGGGGGGGGGGTGGGCTTTGGTAGGGGATCCAAATGTTCCATACTGGGCTTATTGGCCCATTTGTCTAAATAAGTTATCCTGTCTACTGTCAGATTACCTGGATCAAAGGGCAGCAGCCAAAGGCTTTCCTATCCATTCCATGGCCCCATTAGATTCCAAGTTAGTTAACGATTTGTTGTCTGTCAAAGGACATTAACACATTTCTGCTAGGCTAATAGAAAAAGAGTGAAGAGCTGGCAGGATAATTGGCCCCTTTTCCTCCCCATCCCCTTTTTTTTTAAATTTCCCCTATCAGTCTAGTTTCCAAGAAACTGGAGGGTGAGTTCACATTGATTCACCACTCGTCTAACTCAACAGGGAATTAATTCAATGATTTTATTGACACCAAAATGCACTACTCTGCTTTGGATCAGGCAGTAGAGGTCATCATAGGCTATACTGACCCATAGCTCTATATGATGGATATCCAAATCTGCTTTCCATCTTCATCCCATGAGACAAGAAAACTGCCCTTTTTTTATGCTTCCAATTTAATGGGAAAATATTTTTGACACTGCAATGCCAATGAGGTGTGCTGTGGGTTGTGCAACACTCTAACTATTTAGCATAGCTTTACATTAGTATTGGCAAAAACCGGACCCCTGCCAGTCAGCATTACACTACATAGATGATTTTGTGATAGTGGGGGAGGGTCAGGATGGTGCTTTAGAAGGGATACCCATTTTCAAGCAGTTTTGCACCAAGTTGGGGGTAGACTTGGCTGATGACTTGACAGAAGGACAAAGTCAAGTCCTGAAATTTTTGGGCTTAGATGTAGACACCACTGACAGCTCCTTCAAGTTTCATCCTTCCCAACTTCAACAAGTTCGGCACTTACTTTGGAGATTCTTGGGTTCCAGCAAAGTGCAGGTAGGAGACATCATACATTTACATGGTTCGCTGAACTTTGCCTGTAGGGTGGTTTCTCCAGGCAGAAGTTTCCTACAGTCTGTATCTCACTTGTTGAAAGGTAACAGGCCCAAGCACCACCTGTTCTAGCAGACCAGACAGGTTAAGGATGACCATTGGTTATGGTTCACATGAACCAGTTTAATGGAGTTTCTTTTTGGCAGTCCCCTTGGACCACTGTCACCAACCTTGAGCTTTTTACTGATGCAGCTAGGGGTCTAGTATGGGAGGGTATTTCATGGGCAGCTGGTTTGCTGAAAGTTGGCTGGAAAGTTGGTCTGATGAGAGTAAGAGTAATATTACATTTTTAAAATTCTTTCCCAGTTGGGTGGCAGTGTTAGTATGGAAGGATAGATTATGTGACAAGGGTATCATTTTTCACTCAGATAATATTGCAGTGGTACATGCTGTCAAAACATGTTCTTCCAGGTCCAGGTGGGTCCATTCAGTTATCAGGCTCTTAGTTTTGCTGAGTCTACAGACTCATTTGTCATTTTCATGTGTTCATGTCCATGGTCATCTTTACCCTATAGCTGACAGTGTTTGCCAGTTTCAGTTTGATAGGTTTCACCTCTTGGCAAAGGATTCAGATCCAAAGGGTACCTCAGTTCCTGCGTAAGTCTGGCTAATTAGAGAAGATTAGCATTATTGGTTTTGGCAAATTCTTGAGCCAATAACACTAGGAAAGCTTACTTGTCATCCCTCCACATTTTCAAGGTATTCTACAGGTCTTTGATCCCTGTTCCCAGGCCATGGGGAATACAGTTGTTGCTTTAATTTTTAGTTGCTAGGTCCACAGCAGGGGATTCACTTAAAACTTTCAGAGTACACTTTGCGGGTCTGGGATGGTTGGAGTATTTTTGGGCCTTCAAGTTGTGTCAAGAGCCAAGAGAACATGCAGGGGCCTTCCCATGATTCCAGAAAACCTACTGGGAGACAACTGTTCCCCCTTGTTATTCAAGTTCTTTTTATGTGGCTTGTAAGTATGATTTAAATGGGTATGCCACCAGGTCTGAGGTAGCTAGAAATACACACCTGGTTTCTCTGAAGTGGCAGCTGGAACAAGTGGGTGTACACCAACCAGCTTGAGGTGATGGTTTGGTGGTATTTGTTGATATGATGCATATGTATTATGGCAACACTATTGGTTGTCCTTGCCTATTATTTAATAAAAAGTCACAAAGTCAATCTGGTGTGGTTTATGACTCGGCTCAGTGGGCAATATTTCATATATCAAAAGTCTGCAGTATAGATGATGCCAGAGAGTAATATCACAAAGAGTACCCCATTACACATATCAAAATCATTAAAACCATTCTTTTGCACAAAATGTTTACAAAGCAATGCACAGGAAAGTAAAATGGCAAGCAATTTAGGAGTCAGTCATAATAGGTCATTTTGGACAGGTAATCTGGGTATTACTGTGAATTTTAAGATTATGAAGAAAGACAATGAGGTTAAGGAGGTATGCAACATTATTAGAAGTAACCTTGGGAAACTGAACATGAAGAGATGGCTTCATTCCTACAGAGTACTGAGTGCTTGTTGGTGAGTATGGAGAGTTTGTGAAGCTGCACATATAAAAGACATCTCTACTGATTTTTACCTATCATTATGCATGCATGTCTATATGTCAGCATTCAGATATACACTGCTGTTCAGCTACAGTGCAGCCAGAGGACTGTTACTACAAAGGATAGCAACATAACCACATATCTTTGTGTCTTACAATGTCTAAAGTAAGAAATGTGGAATCAGACAAAGACACATTAATTTATTAGCAGGCTAAAAAAGCAGTCATGGTTATTTCTTTAAACTTTGGTGCAAGACAGAATATGGCAAATGTACAGTTGTCTGAATTTTTATTCCTTTCTTTACCTGAATTGAAGCTACATTGCAGATGACTGAAATAATTTTATTTAATTAACTTTCAGAAGAGAATATCACTATATCAATTCAGATTTATAACAAATTTCTCCTGTGTGTAAGTTCCAAAGCATCAGTGATCAATCTCAGAAAGTGGTGTGTAACTGTTACACATTTTACTGCAATAAAGTTATTTGACATTCTACATGTTGCAACTGTCAATAACAAGGACAGCTGCATTCTTACAGAAAGTATACAAAGTGTTATAGTTCAAGTGAAATGTAATACAATCTAGGGTGAGAAATTCTGCAAACACTTTAGGTGGAAAAATGAAATTGTTTCTTCAGGCATTGCACTCTCTGGTATTGTTCCTCAGCTAGAATGTCTATACAGTAATATATTTTCATTTTGTCATTGAAGGTTATACATTTTCTGTTGTAATACATTCTTCCTCAAGACATCCATAGCCATGTTTTGATCTATTTCATAAAATCATATTAAATAATCTTATTACAGAAAGAAATAACGTGACAACTTTATCTTTTTTATCATTTTTAACACATTTATTAAATTATCACTTAAGACATAAGTACACATACACTAACAGAAACAAATAAACTAACATTTTTTCAATATGCATATACTAACCATTACATATGTTTTCTTAGTTTATAACAACACTTCTTCAAACATTACATAAACTGCTCAAACCCTGCCTTACCTTAAACTACACTCATCATGAAAATTACTTTGCATTATTCTTCCCACAAATTCCATTTATTTCTATGTAATTTGCTCCTTCCCTTCTCTAAATATCCCTTTTCTATGTTTTATCTCTTTTACAATACTTAACACTTCAAATATAATTGGTTTAGGTTCCACTTTCCAAATCAATAGAACTAAACATAATAAGGTCTTACTATATCCAGGTATTTCAAATCATTTGTCCCAGCTCAAAAGAAGCATTTCCTTTGTTACAGCCATTTGTTCCACCAATGTTTCTGACAGACTTTATTCTTGAGAATTCATGTGTTAAAATATGCTGTTGAGAAATAGTGAAGAACATGGCAACAGCATGAATTTATAGTTTTATACCACAAGATTTCTTTGTTAAGAGAAAAAGACCTATTAATACCAACCGTATGCCCAATTTTTTATAAATTTTTATCAAAAGGATTTCTTCCTGATACTTGAAGATTATCATGGGTTTCCACAGTACAGTAGTAGAAAGGTAATAAAGATCAAATTAGTAACCAAAGACCAATACGTTTCACATAAAGCTTTGAAAGATGTTGTTTAATGTGAATTGATGACCTTGGTTTTGATCTACCGGTTACAGATATTGATCAACATGGTTTTATAAAAGAAAAGAAAGCTGCACTTTGAGTAACCTGTTGAGTTTTTATGATTAAATAACTTTGGCTCTAAATATGGGCCTGTGTCCAGGGGTGATTTTCTTACATTTGACCAAAGCATCCAATACTCAAACAGCAACATCACTTCATAACTATCTTATTAAATATTTCATTAGCAGTCACATCACTTATTGGATTATGAATTGGCTTACTGAATGACAAAAATGTGTCAAAATATGTTACATTCTCAGGTTATTTACCTGTTGCCTCCAGAGTTCCTCATGATTTTGTTCTTGGACCAATGTTGTTTAATCTGTTTTATTCCCAGGCACCACAAATTTTGGGTGAGAAAATATGCAAATGACTGCAAACTTGCTTTAATTTATCAAAATGACTTGGATGTTGCACATCCAAACATGTATTTAAAATCACAAGACAAGTGGCCTCTAGAGACAGAACTTAATTTTAGCATGGACAAATGTAAGATCATGTACTTTTCAATTAAGATCTCTCATTCATCTATATTTTTAAATGGTGCCATATTAGATGTGGTAAGAGAATATAAGGACCTGAGAGTTCTATTAATATCAACTTCATCCTTTAGTAATCAAGACAATGCAAAATGTTCTAAAGCATTCAGCTATATGGGTTATTTGTTGAGAAATCTAACTACCACTGATGAAACCTGTTTAAACATGGAGTATAAAACGTACATTAGACCAATTACAGAGCATAATAATATAGCTGTACATATAATCTGACGCAACTAAGAAAGTCAGAAACTGCAGAGAGAAAATTTACTAAGAAATATCATCTATGTCAAACTTGGATTATGGTGCAAGATGTAAACATCAGAAATTGTTTTTGTTTTCTTATAGGTATATGTGTACCAAATTCATTCTAGTGTACAAAATCCTTTTGTGATCTTGTCTTACAAATAGTGGTCTATAGTTGTTCTAAGACGTACAAGCATAAAAATATAAACTTTAAACTCTGGATGGTTACATTTAGATTTAGGCATAAATGTTATTACAGTTTAGTTGACTAAACTATTGAATAATATCCCCATATGTATTAGACAAATTAATAAATTTAGAAATTTTAAAAATAAATCTTGATACCTGGCCAGGTGAAAAGGTTTATGTTCCATTTTTGGAGTCAGTGCTCCTTGATGGCTATAAGGTCTGACTGCTGTAAGACCAATGTAAGAACAAGACTGTAATACGTTATTAAAATCCTCATTTCAATTGCTACTATTCTTTTAATCACAGACCTTAAAAAAAATTTCCCTACTTCACCCAATGTATAACAAATGGACTTTGGACTTATTTACCTACATGTTTTCCTGTCACAGCTACTTGTGTCTAGTGAGATAATTGTGCAGCTCCTAGAATGGTAGAAGGATTGTCAACACTTCTAGAGACCTCACAGCAACCATCTGATTTCTTGAAATACAAAATTAAAAATTTAATGGATCTTGTCTGTAGGGTTCTGTCAGGTACTGCTGTGTTAAAATTGCACACATGAATAATGGAAATTAAATACAGTGCTCCAAAGATTGCTTTTATAGGATCTGCAACAGCAGTACAAGCTAAAAAGGTTAAGGTTATCCATGCCATAGTCAAATTATAATGGCTATTGTGCAATGAGATGAGCTCTCAGAAAATTATAAAAACATCCCAATCTTTTGTAGCATCTCGGGCAATTAGTAGTTTACATACATACAGAAAAAAGTGTAGAAAGAGTTGGCATGTCATTTGGAATTAATAGGTTTCCTGATCAGTTAAAGCCAAACATTTTCAACAGAAATAACATCAAAAAGAAAGAGATCTTATCAGAGTCTGTCAATTGTCATACTGAAAAGTACCAGTTTGCTTAAATGTCATATATATATATATATATATATATATATATATATATATATATATATACATATATATATGTATACACACATATACACACATCTCTCTCTCTCTATATATATATATATATATATATATACATAAATATATATACACACACATACACATATATATATATATATATACATATATATATATATATATATATATATATATATATATATATATATATATATATATATATATATATATCTATGTATGGGTCCAGGACCTGTTTACCGAATGCACAGTTTAATGAAACACAAACGCACAGTTTCGCAGAAGTGCTTTTTCACCGAAAATGCACTTTCACGAAACGGAAATTAAAAAAAGTAAAAAACATTGCAAAATGGCTGTTGGTGAGATCGCAGCACAGTGCGGATAAGGGAATATTCCCTTTTCCCCACTGTAGTGCAATCTCGGTGTGAGAATATTAAGGTAGGGGGTTGTGGGGGGTTCAGGGAGGCTTGCCCCCCTGCATAAACGTGATTAATGTTGCTTTTTTTTTTTAAGTTTGTTATGTTTTTTATTTTGTTATTAATGTTTCATGAAAGTGCATTTTTGGTGAAAAGTACTTTCGTGAAACTTTGCACGAGCATTTGTGTTTCAGTAAATAGTGATTTTGGTAAATAGCCCTAGATCCATATATATATATATATATATATATATATATATATATATATAAAACTATACATTATATATATATATATATATATATATATATATATATATATATATATATATATATATATATCTACACACACACACACACACATAGCTATATATATATATAGTTATGTGGATATTTTCATCCAGAAAAAATGAGGTCATTGTCCCATTGTATTCATCCCTCATTAGACCCATTATAGAATACAATGCCCTGTTTGGTATGTACCTCTCAAGACATCTGCAACAACTGGAAAGGTCGCAGAAATACCTCACTAAAAGAATCACAGATCTAAAGCAGACGCCCTATGCTGACCTTCTAAAAAAAACTCCAGCATTACTCTGTTGCATATCGTCTACTCAGAGGCAATCTCTGCTTAACATACAAGATAATGTCAAACCCAGAGCTGTTGGGCATGCTACACTTAAAGAAATCCCAATCCCTCAGAGCCACACGCTCCAGGGATCTAAACCTTGTCATCACAATGAACAAAACATGCTTGAAGGATAGGTTCCTGACCCAGAGACTCCCCAGATTCTGGAATAGACTGCCCATACATGTCCAGCAGAGCGCCTCTTTGGCCCTCTTCAAAAGGAACCTTGATGATTGGATGGGAGATAGGAAATTCACCCCGGGGATCACATCAGTTGCCATGATAGACGGGTCCAGGGAAGTAAATATTGTGGGTAAAAATAACCAGGCAATTGTTATGGCTAGGCTTGTATAGGCCCTAGTGCTGATAGCCTAGCACCAACCTATGAACCTATACATATATATATATATATATATATATATATATATATATATATGGTTCTTCTTACCAGAATCGGTTATAGCACCTGTCCACAGTAATACTGCAGACAGCTCTCAAAATGAAATATCAAATAAACCAAAAACCTAACATCTCAAGACCTTGCTACTACAGATCAGTGAAAAGATTACCAGAAGTCCTGGGATTTACACTGATCTCAAACACACACACGATACCTCTCCACACTCAAGATTGGGCAGTCGGGACAACTTAGCAGATATTACCATAAGTTCTGCAAAGAAAAAAATCAATGCCCACTATCTGTTGATTAGCAACCCTCTGGTCTGATTAAGTTTCTTGCGAAAAAGCTAAGGAATCCATTCAGCACATGGACAACCTTGGTCCAGTGAGTGTGGATGACATGAGCAGTGACAGTGATGTAAATAGTTTTCATAGCTAATTAGTGAAGGTAAAGATAACATCTTAGACAAAGTTCACTTTAGACAAAACTTGGTGTCAAAAGAAACATCTTCCTTGAATTGCTTTGGAAATGTAGTGGACCAAGTCCTTTTCTGTTTTATTTCAGTTTCCTTGAGTGTACAGAACTCCCATTAGAAATGCATTCCCATGTCATAACATATGCAATGGTCTGTATTTTTAAATTAAATACAAACAAATGAGTGATTTATTTTAAGTGTGAATGTGGTTATTTAAGACCCTGTTTCAGTCCAACAATATGCTCTTACATTGATGAAAACTGAAAACTTAAAATACTTTGAGAATGACTTTATATATAATTAATGTAGACTTTCAGTGAGAAACAGAAAATGTATAACAATTGGAAGAAAGTTAAAACTAGATTTTGAAAAGGATATATATGCTAAGGTCTTCCATAGTCACATATGTACCCTTGGAATTCACAGTGATCTATACAGCTTAGTAGGCATACCCATATACCATTAATGCAGTGCTCATTGTCCTAGTCTTTACAAATAAAAAAGAAATCAATTATTATGAAACCAAATTGTATTCTGCAATTTTTTTGTGCTCCTACCTAGATAAATGGGGTTATTTAAGACCTAAAACTCTGTGGTTGCATGTTCTTGCTTAAGACTGAACACTCTATCACTTAGTCCAGTTATTTCATTAACATTCCACAATAATATTTTCATTCCATATTTTTTTCTGTGAGATCCCCTTAGCCAGCCACCAGGGGCCAGCACATTGAACCATCCTATCCTGCCCTGTCTCTATGCAATGGCTCTCTTGAATAATTTAGTATTACCAGGTTTTTCTAATAAAATGAAATTAAACAAACTGGAAATGTTTTATAACACCTATAGATACAGGCAAACCATATCTATTTATGCACTTGTCAATTATTGGAGGCACTGACCTTTCATACCTTAGGAGAGAATCAGTTTCTATATGACATATGTATATATTCCATTTTGTCATTTATCTGCATATAATGTCATATATCTTTTGTGTTTTTCCCAGGCTGAGACTGACATAGTGCCAATAGCATCAGTCTTCAACCTTGTTTAACAAATTTTAAACAAAATAATTAAAAATAATGAGACACTGATCAGGTTACCTTTAGTTCACCGAATGTTCACTTCCCCAATGTGCATTTCATTGAAACCAGAACACTGACACTACAGATCAACGACATTCACAAAGCCGACATTTCCCACGAGGTAAGTAAACACTTGGCCATCCCGACAGACAGAACTACCCAAAGAAAAACTAAACCCATCGATGTGTGGGGCTGCACCCCCCCCACACCATCCTTACTAAATATACCAACTCTGAGAATGCACTACAACAGGGGTAAGGGGCAAAGTTCAAGTAGATGGCCAAATGGTTACTTACCACGTGGCTTTGGCTTTCTGTATGTCGGTGATCTGAAGTGTCGGTGTTCTGGTCTTGGGGAAATGCGTGCCGGGAAAGTGAACATTCGGCGAACTGAAGGTAACCCCACTGAAGCATATGCTTGCCATTTCAGAAAGTGGCTGCTGTGAGAAACATGTCAAATAGCATTTCAGCCACTCAAATTAATCAAGTGCACCTGATTGCTTATCACTTGTCTATTTTATCTTCCCTCACAATATTTTAAATTCACTCCTACCACTGTGCTTAAAAGGCTGTCTAATCACATTTCCAATCAATGCCATAACCTGCTTGCATACTTAAGTGCTTAGTGCTGAATGCACTTGTGTGTTGATCAAACCACTTCATTTATACTGTGTTTAATTATTCTCAAGTGACCAAGCTAGTGATTCACTGATGCATCATCCCCTCTTTAAAGTAATCTAAACCATAATACATCTTGCAATGCATACTATGTCACCATTAGCTAATAGTCATCATTCATAAACTTTTTATCTAATGTGTAACTCTCATTACCATTTTGACTTGAGAATACTATTTTTTGACAAAGTTTACATGCACATATTCTCTAGAAACAGTTGGAGAAGAAGAGAATCATGACTATTAGCAGTCATTTATAGTTACTCCTCCATCCTAACAACACTTGCACTTTAATGAATATATGTAAGTTCTCTCAATTGGCTGATGTAATGTCTAAACTTCCTGTTTTATAACTTTTTGATGTGCAAACAGTGATAGAACCATTGACAATAAAAAATCATTTGACATGTGATGTCTTTTTTTGCCTTTTAAAAATGATTAATTAAAAGTACATGCATTTCATTTCACTAAAACTATAAACTGAATCAATGTAACTGTTAACAATATATTATGCAATCACTATTATGTCCCCTTTTAATGTCACTTGCATCATACAGTAAGTCTTAACATGATAAACAGAAAGTAAAACCAATTCCAATGTTCAAAGTTTAAATATATTATAAAAATCTACTTATCCACATTGTTCAGATTTTCAGTAACTTAAAATTCTTGCAGGTTAAAGAATTTACTGGACAATTTTCCACATCTTGCCATTAGTGAATTAAATTGATCCATATGATCATGCACTATAGTAAACTCATACCTTGGATGCCACTTTATGTTCCCAAACTCATATTTTCCTCCTCCACTACAAGTCACGAGTATTTCAAACTTTGCTTGGCTGCTAAATTTCTATTAAGCACTCGATTCAGAAATTATCCTTGAATGCCCTTGGTTACACTTTATTACAACTATAGGTACATGGGGTCCACTGTACAGGATTCAAATTAAGTAATCAATTAAAAGAAACTCAATCTATTCCTATGCAATGAAACAGTTTATCCCTTAGAGTGAAAAGAGCAAGAACACTAACAAATTTTAAAAAGAAATTAGATAATTATATGGAGGACAAAAGTACATATTTGTAATAAATAATGCTGCATTTTAAAGGGTCATGTGATCTAATTTACAGCATATTTTAAACTTAAGAAACTTATTTCCCCTTCACCAGCATACAATAAACACTGGAAGTTATTTTGTAGAAATATAGTTATACAGTGAACGTCTTATCAAGAAAATCCCACTAAAATAAAACAAAAAAATAATTCAATGGCTGCAGAGAGAAAAAAAACCTCAGTAACTAATAAATAAAAAACTCTACAATGCTGACAAGGAGCCCAAATTAACCTTACTGAGCCAATGTTTTCATCCATCAAGCAGCAGACTTCTTCAAGTAAAAACAGCATCCACATTCAGTTTGAATAATACTCACAAGTCACCTGGTAATAATCAAATGACCAGTAGCTGAAAAATATAAACTATTTTTTTAACAATATTACTGTATTAAGTGTTAAAATCTTTTATGCTATAAATGTACTCACATTTTAATATTTAATGAATGCATCCTTAACAACATTTAACATTTGGAATGCCATTTAAAGTTAACATTTTGTCAGCCTCTAGTTCAATTTGCCAACATGCTTCTCTAGCCTCTAAATATGTTTTGTAATCACCTCCTGTGAAATCCATAGGTACATGGTCTAATAGCAAAAGCAAACCTCTTAAAAGAAAATCATGTGAATGAATATCTGAATAAAGCATAATTTTGTCAAATTGGTATGTCATATTAATGTTCCTTATTTTTTCCTAACTGCCTAGTACTCTTTCCTATATAAAAATTATCACATGGACAGCATAAGGCAATATAAATTATTCCTTGTGTTCTACAATTATAATAAATCCTTAGCATAAATAATTGCATCTGTATGCTGTAAAATAAAAAAAATGAACCTTCGAAAATATACTTACAAATGGAACAATCCCGCACACTTAAAAGTACCCTTTAGTTACTATTGTAGACATGGGATTATTTAATAAGAGTGTCACCCTACTCATTATAAAAATGGTCAATCTCCTATAACTTTGGAAAGCTATGTATTATCTAAAACAACCTTGCCTTTAATGGATAATCTTTCAGTAGTTAAATATATTCTCTTTAATGGAATCATTGCCTGTGCTAATGTCAAGCTGTAATGACATATTTCTTTTAAAATGTTCACAGTATTATGCATATTGATACCTATAGCATTCCCTGTATAAATATTAACCTCATTGTTAGTTTTGATACTAGGCATCCAAGATTTTGTTTATTACAAAAATGTAACCTTTTTGATAATATTGGGGCAAACTGTTGACATCTTTTTTCCATATCTTAACAACTTACTTAATTAAGCCATTCTGTAGCACAATCTTTCAAAATAAACCAGCTATTTATATCATTTACTTCTAAAAATATTCTTTTTCATAAACACGAGTTGTCCACTGTTGAAATGGAGGTTATTACTAACAAACATTTTCTTCCAGTAAACTACACTATGAAATATCTTATTGACTTCTTCCACGCATATGCTGACATCTAAAAGCTAATTATTCCCATCTTCATTACCTCTGGCAAACTTAAAATCCTGTGGATTCATTGAACTTTTCAATAAATGTAAGCAGCTTTAATCAGGTGACTTTTGTGAGGGTGATTTAAACTGAATGTGGGTATTGATTTTTATATG
The DNA here is from genome assembly GCF_019279795.1 of Protopterus annectens. Classification (NCBI taxonomy): domain Eukaryota; kingdom Metazoa; phylum Chordata; order Ceratodontiformes; family Protopteridae; genus Protopterus; species Protopterus annectens. The sequence continues at coordinate 482,834,294 of NC_056747.1, read as the reverse complement.
AAGAAGTCAATGGACAAAAACATTAGCTCATTAAAGTTAGTTCAGGCTCCTTGTCAGCCTTCTGGAGTTTTTTGTTTGCTATAAAGTTCATTAAAAAAAAACTCATGCAAAAAGTTAGCATAGTTAGAAACTATTTGGAAAAAATGTCATCCATTGGTAATCACCATTATACTGTCACTTATCCATTTCTATAATAGATGTCAGTCTAGTCTCTTCTTCAGCTACTCTTAGAATGAGCAGGCAAGTATGCTGCAGCTCGACTCCTAAAGCAACCTTCTCATGTACTGTCATCCCTCTACAAAACATTATGAAGGACTTTGTGCATTGCCTCTGCATGTGTAAGTAACCCCTTTTATCATTTAAAAATTCTTCCAAAATGGGGGTCCCCTCTGTTGACTGTTCTACGTTCTGGGACCCCTGCTGCACAGCTTTCTTAGCATCATAGAGAGTGAGGAATATTTCTTCACCTGAGGAGAAATATAATTTGAAAAAAATGCAAGGAAAAGCATTCTGAAATTTAACTCGAATACTATGCAGATGTTTATAAGCAGGTCAAATGTAATATATTTTGCCCTAAGAGGTATTAAGAAAGTGAGGTCAAAGTAAATCATCTTGTTATTATATTTTAGAAACTGGGCAGGTTTCCATAAGACAGGCAAAATGTAGGTGTGAGGCAAATCTAAACAAAAATATTGCCTCAGCGCAACAGGTTTACCAAAGGCAATACAATTCTGTGTGTTCTCTATAAGAGGCACCTTTCCTATGTTCCTGTCCAGTTCAAAAATTGCTGCTGCATAAAACAAACGTTGTTTCTGCCCCTCCTCATTTTCTGTGATACCTTCAAACCTCCAAAGTTTTGCATTAAGCTTGGTCTCCCAGTTGGATCACCTTCATTTACAATTCCACAATCTTGACTATATTTGTAACAAATGCCCACTTGACATCGTGTACATCTCCTGGTACAGCAGCTATATCAAAAGATTGAGAAGTAAGCATCTTCTCCATTTCAGTTCAGACACCTTCTAACGCTGATACTGACTTGTGTAATTTAGTTTCATGTTTGGTGAACATATTTATAATATGGGCTAGTACTGTACTTCTGTCAGCTGGCACCATTGCAGGAATTTCAGATATCTCATTTTTTGTATGTTTTATTAGTTTTAGCATCTTTATATTGAATAAACTGGGAGGTGGGGTGTAACAAACATTTTAATTTATCTCTTTTAATTGATTCCTTAAAGAACTACATCAACACACATTTTTTTTAATGTTCATCACCACTGGAAGCCAAAATTCTATAGGTTTAAGGAAATGTATTTTGCAAGACTAGTACAGGAGTTCCTTTGGATCTTAGCCACTTGTTTTGTCCTTCAGCACTGTGGCTGTGGATCATTTTGCTATTTTGTTGGTTCCTTGTGCCTTTGGCCAGGTATGTGACTTCTCAGGATAGGTTTTCTACCCCTGGAGGAACTTCGCTAAGAGGAAACTTCACTTTACTCATAAGGCACCTTAGCTGTTATGCAGACACCAAGTCCCAGTGGTGAGTCTTGCAACAGTAACAAGACCGACTGGTTGTAAAACAATATTTTGACATTGTGGAGGCACAGACTACAGCCCTTACACATTCAACTTCATCCAAAATGGATAACAAATGTAAGGATTTAAATACTCCATTGAATTTTCCATACGTGGTGGTGGTTGTGACAGTAACAATAAAACTGTTACATAACAACTTATACTTTTTGGGTCCAAGCTTACAAAGTATCGCCCTGTATAGCTTGATAATTTTTTTTGAAAATACAGCTAACAGGAGAGGACCTAAAGGACTCAGAATTTGGAAGTTTTCAAATGGAATTTATGGATTTTCCAAATATACAGTGAGTTAAGTAATTTATTTGATAGGAATAGCTTTGATCCACTGTATCTTCTTATTAGTCACAATGCTGAGAAGTTGAACAGTTCAGTATAAGAAATCAAACAAATGAATGAGTCTATTACCAAAGACGTATTATTCAAGTTACATCAAACGCAGTATAGCAACATTTTTCTAAGGCTGACAATATGTACAAAATTATTTGTAAATCTAAATCTAAAAAACTTAAAAAAGACACAGTTGAATATGAAGAAAATTATGCATATCCTAATCTGATTAAAAAGTCATTAGGTTGGCCGGTAATTCAAATGATAGTCATCACTCTCAAGCTGGTTTGGAAGCTTTTGAGTCTAACATCCATAACCACAAAGATTTTTTTGTAGAACCCCTTTTTTAAGGAGGTCCTAACACCTTGTCAGTTGGTTGAGTCAACACAAGAATAACTCAACAGGGAAAAAATGTTCATGATGATCACACCATTTTCAGCGGCAGAAGAGGAAACACACTTTGACTACATACCAGTTGTACATAACTACAAATTATAACAGCAAGTGACATACCCAAAAATGAAAATGATTTCTGATGGTGATTTTAATATTTTCAACTTTAGTCATTTTTTTGGTTGAGCCAATACATATTGACATATTCAACAGAGGTTTTCCTTTACCCTACCAAGGCAGATCTTGCTTCTACTTTCATTGACCTCATGATTTATACATGTAAGTTGAATCTTCGGGTAATTTTTAACAACCAGAGTACTGAACACAACAGAACTATATTCAAAAAGTCTAGGTGTTACAACCAGCCCTTACATCTGAGCTTCACCATGTATGAGACATTATGTGAAATAAGACATCAGAAAACTTGGCAGTAAAAAATGTAAAGAAGTACTTCAGAATTTTTCTTTAGTTGAACACATGGCTCTTTTTGACATATCTAAGAACAGAAACATCAGACCCATAAAACCAGATAAGGGGGAGGGAATGATGATTATGGACTCATTAAATTACTTTGCAAAAATGCTCAGCATGCTGAATGACACCAGTTTTTACTCTAGTGTATCCATGAACTAAATTGGCATAGCTTGTGCCAATATTAATTTCAATCTTAAATATTTATTGTTACAACAAATAAGTATAGGAGTATTTGGATGTGTCTAACAATTTGTACCTGCAATATTTAGGATTCCTAGGATATACACTTACCAGAATGATTCATTACTGTATCTCATAGTCTCTGCGCATGGTTCTATAACAAAACCACTTATTTTTGTTGATTATGAACTTAAGAAGATTTTGGGTGACCATCTGCAGACATTAAACGACTCATGGCATTTTTTAGCATTTCTTTTGAAGGTGGAATAGTCTGACAACTTGTTATTAGTTACAGCCGACATCAAAGGGTTGTACACAGTTATTCCCTCATAATACAGGGATGGAATAGTTTATATATTCTGTGGCAAAATGCACAATGTTAAATGCAACAGATGTCAAACTTACATGACACTGAGCAACAATTTCATCTTTTACAAATGTGAACACTTTTAGCAACACACCGGTGTGGCAATGGGTGCATCAGAGGCACCCATTTATGTCAACGTAGTGGTTATACATTAGGAAGAGGAATGCATTTTAATTATTCATTTAAGCCATGATCATATTGCATATTAGATATCAAGATGATATTTTTGATGGTATGCTCAGGCATATCAGTGAGTTGGAATTTTTTTTTGAATACTTGGAAAAGATCATGGATTTTCTTAGGTTCACCTACGCTTCTTTGCTAGACAGTATTCATTACTTAGATGTGTTGATCTCAAAAGACAATGCGTCCCATTGTTTTCAGTCTTCCTTATATTGGAAATCAGCCTTCTATAACACCTATCTCCACTACACCAGCCGCCATTCTTTTCATCAGATCCATAGTTTTGTGAAAGTACCATAAGACTGTCCCAGCTAATTTTCTCAGATACTGTATTTTTAGAAGATATGTCTGTTCCTAAAAACATGCTCATCAACAGACAGTACAAAGTTCAGCTCACTGATGAAATGACAGCTGCAGTTATTAGTGGCAGAAGTCTGGTTTACAAACCCAGTCTGAAAGACTTAGGGTTCACTATGAAGAAACAGTGTGCTGTTGAAACTAGACTTCTGACTCCTTCATTACAATCTTTTTCATTGATGTAGGACATGTTTATAAAATTGGAAAATCCAACTGGGAAAAAGCTATGCGCCCATGAACCTCATGCAAATCTTAAATGATGAACAAAAAGTTGGTTTTAGAATTGTAATTTTAAGAGCATAATCGAAATTTCATCAGATATTTATATCACTCACATGTGAAAAATGTCCCAATGTGAGATGTGCAGACAATGTAGGTATATTTACGATACAACGTCTCACTTAGAAGCAATGAGAGGACACCCCTTGCACTGGTAGATGCAACTGCAATACCAGAGCAGTAGTATACCTTGCACAATGTCTTTCCTGTTATGCATAGTATGTTAAAAACTGAAATGTTCCTTAAACTAATGATTTATGAGCATGCTGCAGATATTAAGAAGGGGAATTTTAACAATGCACTATTTAGGCATTCTCTTATTTGCTAAAACTAGAAGAATTTTTTTTTATTAGCAAAATGAATACATCTGAACGAGGAGGTCCCTAGAAATGTAGAGGAACTGTGGCAACTCAGTTTTACTGGAACAAAATTTCCAGGAATCAATGACAATGTTTCCATATCACCTGTCTTGAAACTAAAATTTTTGGAATACTAATTATAGATAGTTGTATGCGTATACATTGGTATACACACATAATATTATTTAAGTGTTTTACCTTGCTGATTTTGATTGGCTATTGCTGATCATATAATTGAGTCATAGCTTTTCAAATGAGGTTGAGGATGTTTTTAGCAGTTTTTATAAAGTCTGTTTGTCCCTGAGGGATGAAAGCATTTAGTTACTTTTGGAATAAAACACATTTCTTGTGAAGACAATTGTAGGATTTTCTTTGACTCCTTGACATTAGATTTGTCCTTTAGTGCCTTGGTTGTGGATCTTTTTACTATTTTGCAAGTGCCCTGACTACATTTCTCTGGAAAGGTGAGTGGTACATTTACAAAAATTACTAAACCCTTATATGACTGAGTGTTAGTTTTACTTTATTATACTCAAAAATATGCTAACAGAGACAGCGATGATAATGTATTTTTCTTTGTACCAAATTATTTGCTGTGAGAAAAAATATTAATTGTGGCCATTTTTCTTTAGTGATGTACAATGAAAGTATTGACATTTCATTTTAAGTGTCTCTGGCAATAGCATTAAGCTCCATTTCAATCATACACATTGAGTTCTGTTATTAGCCATCTTATACAGCACTTTAATGTATATCTGAATATCATATTTGAAAGGCTAGATGATTTTGTTCAAACTCAGAGCTGTAGTTCAAAGAGATAATATCAAATAAAGGTGTGCGTTGTCTGTATCTACCAAGATTCATACTTATTACTGGATAAGGAGCTAGTATACGTGAGTCAGTCAGCAGCTATCTTAGATATACATACCACTCTCCCTGTTCACAGCCTTTCCTCAAGCAAAGAGAACCTATATAATACAATATATACTGCAATGCATACTTTTACGAAATAAAAGGACATAAGAAGAAACTGCAAAACCACGTAAAGGAATGGAAAAAAAAGAGTAAAGTAATATTTGCATCATGTTTTCTTTATGCATAGCTTTTTTTTGGCTATTGATTAAAGTAAAGAAAAAAAAAATGGCACTTGGGCTAAGAAAAGCAGAATACACTCTAACACTTTCTCATATGTGGCTAGAAAAAAGCGATTGAGGAAGGCCTGTGGTTTGTGTCGCACAGCTTCCCCCAATAGTACTGCAAATTATATATTTTTCCCTCAGTGGTAACATGATTTATCCTTCAGTGTTAACATGATTCTGACTAAAAGAAGATCATCTGCTGTATTATTTAATAGTGTATTATGTTATATTTACATTATAGATACACATTATATTATATTATATTATATTATATTATATTATATTATATTATATTATATTATATTATATTATATTATCTTATGTGGGGTATTATCTAATAAGCTCTAAATAGCTATCCCAATATACAGAACTGCCTCAAACAAAAACTGCTAAAATAATGTAAAAAATTACAATTGAATGCAAATAAGATGAATTTTTCTGGGGAAGCTAACATCATGTGCAGAGAAACTATACAAACGGGTACAGTATAAGGAGAGTAACAATCACATTTTCATTCTCTGGCATATTCTTAAGTTTTGATTTCTAGAGAAAAAGCTCTTTGTAATGATAAAAATCTGTAAATTTTGTAGAGTTGTCCATTAAGGTACGGCAGACTTCAATATGAAAATTTAAAAAAAAAGTAACATAAAATTGATCAAAGTGAGTCAGTGGATAAGAAGAAGTCAACTGCTGAGTGGACAGCCTAGATACTATCTTTGTTTTTATTTTCTTCGGTCAGTGTTACTTTATTAGTACTTGTTTAGTGTCTAGCAACACTACATATTAGAACATATTTTTTAATAAAAAGAAAGTAGGTTGTTTTTATTTTGTACCCCAAGGCAAAAAAAACTGCAAGCAAGCTCTACCTCAGATATGAATTTTATCCTGATGGTTAACCATATTAGTTTCTATATATCACAAAGAAAAAGAAGGCTTCCTAGTTTTGAAATCATTGTACAGTTTCTAGTAAGTATACAAATGCACGTTACAGAAAATTGTATAACCAGGTGTGGAATATATTTCTTGAGATGATACATTTATTATTTTCAAAAAACATGCCTGAAATTAGTATTGTTTATATTTGATTAAGTTGATAGATCTTTTGTTGTATATTCCTGTAAAGTAAAACAAATGTGATTATTCATTTTAGAACTACAAGGTACTATTTTTTGTTTTAGCACTGTTGTAGTTGTTAGTATATTGTTGATATATTTGAATATGCTTTGTTTTTCTGATTTTCCATGTAAAACTTTTTGTTAAAACAAGTCAAACAGAAGCAGGGAAAGCAGATCAGCTTATATCAAAGGAGAACATTTTTCATCAGTGTGTGGGCAAAACAGAATAAAGGAAATGAAATTCTTGCTGACAATAGACAATAACAATAGCACTGAAAAAATGGAGCTTCAGTCTGGAAACTTGCTACAAAAGAGAATAGATTAACACTGTTATTTTCCCTTTAGTGATCATTTCTGATGATTTCTCATCAAAACTGTTTCACATTGCATTTAATATAGCTTTGGCTTTTCATTTTCAGTTGTTCAAATGGAATTCTGACAGTTCTTTTAAAGAATATAAAGTGATATTTTCAAATAAGAAAACCGTAACTGAATTTTGAGACACAGATGTGCTATGTCCAAATAGATCTAGTGATAGATTTATGCTCCATCTGTAGATATTGTCAAACATTTATGTCATTTAACTTATAATAAAAAACTGTATTACAGTTATGATTTTGTATCACCGTCAGAGTATAGCTGGCAGCAGATATGCTGAGATGTCAGATTTCACTTTATGTGGGTCTAACAGTTAATGCATATAGTCCTGGCATATACTGGCATGCCAGATGTGTCTTGTGTATATCTAATTCTTCTCTGTCACATTTATACATAGGATGCTGCAGTACAGGAGACAGGAATTTGTGTTCCATCACAGCACATGTACTTACAGATTTCATCAGAATTGCTAGAATTGAATTTTGAAAGTGTGTTTGGGGAATATATACCAACTCCAAAGTTGTTGTATCTTAGCATATTCCATGTTCCCAGCAATCTCAGAGGTAATATAGAAGTGTGTGTGTGGGTGTGTGTGTGTGTGTAAGAAGGGGTACGGGGGTGGAAGCTTTGCAGGTGGGTACAGAGGTCATAACTCTGTGAAAAATGCTTTAAATATGTAACAGTAATTTCTGAACTCTGTTGTTACATGTGTGAAATCATATTTATATATTTGTAGTTTTGGGATTTGAATTACTGAGTCTTAAAATTCCAACAGGCAGCTGCATACATACAAGTAAGACAAACACGCACACAACTAATAGCATGGTTATGCAAATGCAGGGAAGAAAAAAAATTGGTTTTAGAAGGAGGTCTTTGTTTATCTATTTATTTTGCCTTTTTTGTATCTTTTTACATTGCGGGATGTAAGTCTATTACATTTTTTTTTTGGTTGTGGCTGGACCATCTCTGAATTCTGGCCATAGTTTCAGTAAGTACAAAAATCAATATTTTCTTTAATTGATTAAAGGTTTTTTTAGCCAAAAGCATAAACTAGAAAAGTTATCTTTTCCTGAATTACAGCTATACAAAAGAACGTCAGAATATGAATCCTGCTGCCATTTATAAGAAGTTGCAGAAGTACAAGATGTTGACTTCATTACTGTCATATGGAACAATCAAGGCCAGATATAATGTAATACAATGTCTTATAACACTTCTAGACCTGAATAACAAACATACTGAAGCTTAAGCACTGTTGAATCTCAACATTACAGAAAGTACCAACTTACCAGTGTACATGTTTGAACATTTCATTATAATGATTTTATTGAAAATGTTATTATAGGGGAAAGTGCTCAATGGGTTTTAAGTATTATTATAAAGATGATATTGTTTTCCTTAGAAAATGGACAAGTAGGAAATTGTATACTATGCATGTGGTTGATGAGAGATTAAAATATGAGTTAAAGCATGCAGAAAGCCATAGAAAAGAAAGAGGTAATTATACTAATGTGTATTTTATTTATTTTTATGTTTGTGTTTTTTTTCTAGAATCTTTTTATCAGCATGGGAGAAAGGTTCTATGAAGTAGAAGTTAGCAGTATCTAGTTTAGAAGGAAAGGTTGAGCGACAATGGCCAAGTTGCTGTCTTTGATTATGGGAAGGACACTGGGGGGTTGACTGATATGTCAATGGGCTTGGCAGAGATGATGAGATGACATTTTTGACTGCTTGAAGAAAGGGTGAGCTATGTTGCCAGAATGATAATTACAATATATTTCCAGCGCTATCTGGGTTTAGAGGATATGCTTGACTTTTCAGCTTTTATGTAAGCTGATATAGCTTATGTGGTATTTATTTTAAATGTTTTCCTAACAGAAAGGGACGTATTAGTCAAGGGGGTTATTACTTTTTCCCAAAGGATTTGTATCCATTTTTCATGAGGTTCTTAAGGTCAGGTGTGGTGCAGGAGAACTATTGTTGATTGAGGTGTCTCCTTTTGAGAGGACAGTATTTAGTTAATGAAGGTATGGAAACAGCATTGTTTGTGTTACTAGACTTGTATAATGTAGTGCAGTCTAAGCTACTTAGATTGAGAAATACCCAAGGATCTGGAAAACATTTATTGTTATAGCCACTTGCAAAATTATGATAGTTTTAAATGAAACTGTGGCCTAAATTGGGAAGTGGTCTCCAAGGGTGTTATATACTCTGGTGACAGTTTTAGATCTAATTGGTATACTGCTTAAAGACAGGTCTAGTGTACCTTACTCGCATATATACATATATAGGTAACCTGAGGACTAGAAGAACTGCATTACCTGTAAACTAGTCAGTCTATTGTGCAATCTATCAAAAACTGAAAGAAAATTAAGCAGTTGCTATAAGCTGACATGGAAAAATTGTCAATATTGTTATGAGCACTGATGTCAGAGCACCAGGTGACTGCGGCAGCATCACAAGTCTAGATCATAAAATGAATACTTGCTTTGTGTATGCAGACTGTAATAATGTTTACAGCAGAGTGGACTGTGGATGCAGTTCAATAAAGTAAAAGGGATGAAAATCAGCAGCTTTATAACATTGTCAAAGAGAGGTTGGGTTGTGCATAGAAGGTGGCAGTTTAAAGTGTAAAAATGAGTTGGTGACTTACACAAAACTGGAGAAGGGTTACATCCTTGGTCCACATCTGTTTTTGGTTTACATCACAGACACCAGAGTTTTCTCATCAGTAATCATAATTAAATATTCAGATGTATTTGAACGTGTCATTACTATCTATTCTGAAAAATGCAACTGTATTATTACAAAAGTCAGTGAATAATGAGTCAGAGTTAGTTAGTGCATGGTGATGTCCCAGAAATACGGACAGAGTCAGACTTGTGAAAAATTAAACATTACATCAAGTACACTGTTAAATGTTTTAACATCCAGTAAGAATTGTTTAATAACTCATGGATTACAATGGGCAACTAAAAGAAAGTGAAATACTTCAGGTATTCTGAGAAGCTCTAAATATAGTGCACAAAAAGATCCGGAATATGAAGACATTATTTTATACAAAAGACAAAACGAGCTAAATATGTTCCTTCTAATATAACAGAAACTCACAGGGTATTTTACACTGATATACAAAGATCACTGGGATTCAGCTTGTAGAACAATGTGCAGTTTAAGAAAATCACAGCAAATATGTCAGTCAGACTACAGTACCCTAAAAGCAGAACTACTAGAATGAAAGCCTAGCATAACTGCAAGTACAGTAAAAAGATGGAATAAATTGCTACTTACAGTAAGTGTACAACCTAACTAAATTTGTTAAAAAGAGGAGAAAAAAAACCTTGCAACTTGATCAGAGGCATGAATGAGATGCAGGAAAGAAGATATGCCAGACAAATGGATTTTTCCCCTAAATTAAGTGAATACATGTTGTTGTGTGTGACTTATAAATTAACAGAGTGAGGTGTCTGTTTAGATAACATGCTCCAAGCAAACGACAATGCAATCCAAACAGTTTCAACTGCCTCCTAATATTTATCTTCAGTGGCTTTTTTGTGTTTTAAAATTGGTTGAAGAATGTAATTTAATAATAAGAAGAAGAATGTAGAGGAAAAAGGAAAATGGAAAACATCCGTTATTTCCACTGTGTTGATCACATTATATTTTTGCACTCTAGAAACATATATATCAGAAGGACTGCACTTGTGAACTACATTCCATTTTTTTATAAATCACGTATCAGCTGGGCATCTTAACACACCTGATAATCATAATCTGGGAAACCAGCAGGCAGTAAAACTTCAACATATTGATATGTGGGCTGCTAAATAATGATGCACCAGATCATTCTAGCAACATATATATCAAAAGGACTTCACTTGTGAACTACATTCCATTTTTTGCAGATCACATATCAGCTGGGCATCTTAACACACCTGATAATCATAATCTATGAAACCAGCAGGCAGTAAAACTTCAACATATTGATATGTGGACTGCTAAATAATGATGTGCCAGATTCTAGCATGATCTGTTTACCTACATGAGAATGAAAGAAAAGACAAAACAAACAATTTTATTTAGCCTAGGTTTACCTGAAAGCATAGATACTAAAAAAAAAAACAATATTTGGTCAGTCTGACAAGGAATACATTTCCAGTTCTTCATAGAAAGGGATTTATTTAATTGATGTATTTGCATTCTGGGAATAAGAATTTGACTCACCTAATGTAAATGCTCTATGACTAAATGTATATTTATCAGCTTCTTAAAAGTGGTATAGAATAATACCTGTTAATGGCTCAGTGAAGCATGCTAAATATTAATAGCATCCTGAAATAAGGCAAATGCCCATCTATGCAGTTTCCATTATTTTAGCCCTTATACAATGACTTAAACTATACTCAGTAGTATACAAATCTAACAATCCTCTTCATCATGTACACGTTTGCCAATGCCATAAGGTTTAAGCCTGGAATTTATTTTAAGTTGACCAAAATGTGACTCTCTTCATACTTCAGATGTAGGGGCAGTCCCTCATAGACAATCTCTAACAAGATATACTAATTCAGAGGTTATTATACCGCAAACTTAAACTATATTTAATGAAACATAGCATTTTCTGTGAGGTGGTGAAATTTCAGCTTTCAAAATTTAGGTTTAGTAAATTCAGATTATGTATAACATAAAATGAAAGTACATTTCACTAAAGCCCAGTTCAATGAAATGGCTATAAAGGCAGTCCCCAAGTGGCCAGTATGATAATGGCATCTGACAGATTAATCTGAATTGGCAGTTATCAGTTGTATAACCTCACTGATGTAAGAAACGGCCATCAGTGAAATTTCTTCCTTTATTTCAATATGCAGTAATGTGTAATTTCATTATATAAAGCAGAAGGGATTGTGGGAGTCAAACTATTCAGACAGCAGGATCAGTGAATGTACCTTCAGTGTAGTGCAACAGATGAAGTGTATTTCATTAACTGGTCATTTGGTGAAACAGCCCTACGTCTAATGAAACAATGTCAAAAGCAAACATAGCAGAAAATGCATATGCACTCAGACACAAAAACACATAATAGAAATAAAGTAGAAACATTTTTCCCTTGACCTTTTGTCATAGTCTAATTAAGAATAACATTCATCAAATAGATAATTAAGTGTACTGGCTTCACTGAAATGGTATTTCACTAAATCATATTTAGAAACTTGATGACATATGTTTCATTACAATGAAAAATCACCATTCAAAGTATCCAAAACATTAGCATTCTTTATAAATTTTCTGTGAAACTTGACTGTATATTTGAAAACAACAGATCTACGTAGCTTCCACATTTTATAGTAAATACAGAGCACAACAGATTTTGCTGAAGATACAAACTGCTTGGCTATTCTACTCTGTTCTGTTCTGTTCATTACTAAATGAAACACAGAGGGTGCTAGTTAATGTTCATACTTTCCTTCTGTTGTCCAATCAACAGAAAGGCTTTTATGTATGCTAAACACAGTTTTAAATTGTCACAGGAGTTTCTGTGAATCTCCCAGCTACAGCAAATTTCAACCACAATGTAAGCAATTTCTAGTAAACGAAAACACATGTAAATGTTATAATAGAAGGCATATCTCCCAAATAAATTTTAGAAGACTCTTATCTATCCCTCACCTTCACCTGCTTCACATTAACCTGTGAGATACTGCTTCTATAAATATATAAAAGGTCCCTCTATTGCAGTAGGTTCATAGGTAGGGACTAGGCTATTGGCCCAAGGGCCTAAGTAAGCCTAGCCAACAAGGTTCCCTGGCTTACGCCACCCAAGAAAGTTAATTTCCTGTGCCCCTGTCGAGCAGAGCCACAGAAGTGATCCTCGGGGTGCATTTCCTATTTTCCATCAAGATTTTTCTTGAAGAGTGCTAATGAGGAACTTTACTTGATATAAATGGGGATCTTGTTATAGAGAATAGGAAGTCTGTGGGACAGGAATCTATCCCACCAGCATGTCCTGTTTATTGTGGTGGCAAGGTATAGGTCCATAGAGCATGTGGCTCGGAGGGATTGGGATTTCTTTACATGTAGCATGTCCAACATTACTGGGTTTAACACAGCTTTATATGTTAGGCAGAAGTCTCCTCAGAGTAGGCGATATGCTACAGAGTAAAAGGAGGTTTTTGAGACAGTCAGTGTAGAGCATATATTTGAGGCCAGTAATCATCTTTGTAAGGTACTTTTGTGGCCTTTCCAGCTGCTGCAGATGTCTTGGGAGGTACATTCCAAAAGCGGCGTTGTACTCTATAATGGGTCTAATGAGTGCCGAGTAGAAGGGAACAATGACCTCTTTTTTTCCTGGATGAGAACTCTTTTGTGATGAGGTGTGCCACATAGAAGGATTTCCTGACTACTGTGGCAATGTGATTATCAAAGGAGAGACTACTGTCCACCTGGGTCCCACAGTCTCTTATCACACATTCTGCCATTTATGTGGTAGTTCATGGGTACAGAGTTTTTACCAAAAGGGATGACAATGCACTTTTTGGCATTGAGGTTGAGGCCATGCCTCTGACACCAGGCATCTGTCTCAGTGAGGCCCTTCAGTAGGATGTCCACATCATTTGGGGGCTCAACTATGGCTCCTAGTTTGCAGTTTTCTGCAAACTTTGTTAGCCAGAGTCCTTCTGTGTTAGCCTGTACTTCAGAGAATTAGATACCAAACAGGAGTGGTCCCAGGACTGAACCTTGTGGTATTCCACTTGTCACTGGTTTGAAGTCAGATTTGGAGTTTGCAACTTTTACAGTGTGCCAGTTGGCAACCCATCTTGTGACACAGGGATTTATACCTACTTTAGTGAGTTTAGCTATAATTCCAGAATGGGGGGATGGTGTTGAAAGCCTTGGCAAGGTGAAGATAGGCTGTGTGAACCACCTTACCCTCGTCTATGGCTTTGGTGACTGCCTCAAAGAAGCTGATCAGGTTCAGAAGGCATGATCTGCCTTTCACAAACCCAAACTGGGTGGGGTCCAGAGTTTGGAGGTTGCCAATGTCTTTGTTTATGAGTTCCATAATGATACATTCCATGGCCTTGTAGACCAGGCTTGCCAGGCTAATAGGGCAATAGTTCTCAGGATCAGTGGTGGCTCTCACTTTCTGGAGTGGGATAACTGTTGCTGGGCACCATTAAGTGGGCAAAAAACCTGACATGCGACGATGACTGAACATGGTGCTTTGGTGGGGAGCTAGTTCATTCTGAAGTTCATGTAAAATGCAGCCTGGGATGTTGTCCGGTCCCATGGATGCTGTGTTTTTGGTTTTACAGAGTGCAGCTTTTACCTGCATAGATGTGATTACAGGGACTCTGCATTTTTCCTGTATAGATATGTGCCCTTTAGGGGGTGAGAGGGGGGTAAAGTTAGCACTGAACCTATTTGCCAGGATGCTGGCAATATCAGTTGGTTCTGTAATTTTCATGCCAATGTGCAGTAACTCAGAGAAGATCTGGGTGTTGCCATTGAAATTCTTGACATAGCTATAGAATGCTTTGTGGTTGCCCTTAGAATCAGTAGTGAGTTTGTTTTCATAGCTAGCTTTGGAGGATCTTATAAGGGATCTCAGCTTCTTACTGAGGCTAATCAGGGATCTCCTCCACTCATTGGATTTTACTCTCTTTCGCAACAGTTTCTTCCTTCTGTTGTAGAGTTTGTTTATGGCAGGGGACGACCAGATTGGCTTCCTTTTCTTGGAGGATAACATCTTAGTTCTGTTTGGGAAAGCATGATCCATGCACTCTTGTAAGTGCTTATAGAGTGCATTTGTGTAGGATTCAGCAGTCGTAACTGTATTGTTCATCTGCATGGGTGTCATGAAGTTCACCACTTCTGTCTTAAGAAGCATGAAGTTGGCTTTGGAGAAAATTTTTACCATGGTTTCCTTAATGGTGGATGGGGTGGGATGTGGATATCTAGAGTGATTAGCTTATGGTCGGATCTGACCAATGAGGAGTTGACTTCAAGTGTGGAACAATGGTCACTCATGTTGGCAATGACTAGGTCTAGGATATTGTTGCCCCTGCTGCGGGTGCAGATAATTTGATCCAGGGCATTGGAATTTATGAATTCCAAAAAGCGTTGAGCGAAGGAGTTGGTACATGAGTAGTTGTCCCAGCTAATGGTGGGGTAGTTGAATATTCAAATTATTAGGGTGTTTGGTTGAACCCTAATATTTTCCAGTATATCAAGAAAAGAGGAATGGGAATCCTGGGGCATGGTAGGAGATCTGTAGCAAGCTACAATTTGGATTGCAGTTTTGCCCAGAGTCAGTTGCACGGATGCATTATGCTGCGCAACTAGCCTGGACGTCTGGATATCCTTAATGAATATGGACACACCTCCGCCTTTGGTGTTCTGGTCCAGGTTAGATGGCTGAAAAGTGTGGTATGAGTTATAGCCTGGTAATGCAGGGGTGCTCTCTAAAGCCTTGAACCAGGTCTCAGTCACTGCACAGATATCAATGTTCTCCATTTTAAGGAGTGCCTCGAGTGAGTGCATTTTGAGATTTAGACATCTAGCATTGAGTAGCATTACTCTCAGTTTTTGCTTGCCTGTTCCTGTTACAGTGGTGAATTTGTCATTTGAACCTTGCCTAAAAAAGGCACTATAGGGGTGGCAAGACCCTTAGCCAGTATTTGGAATCCCAGGGGCGGCAGGTGCAGGCCATCTCTGACAAAGCATCGTGCTCTGTAGACCATGTCGTCTCAGGTAAACACATACTGGATCCCCTTAGAATGACACCAGAAGCTTAGTCAATTGTTGAAGTCAACCATTTGTCCTTGTACTGCAGCATTATTTTGGGTGATGGTAGGATGCTACTCACGGCTAGGGTCAAACCTGCCTGGGCTACAAGATCGGAGAGCTCTTCCATGTCTCTTTTCATGTAGTCCAGGGAGGTATGTCTTAGGTCATTCACATCAACATTGACAATGACAGAGTCATATTTGTACTTGTTGTGGAGTAACCTGAGTGCCTGGGTTATGTAGCAGATTCTGGTACCCGACAGGCAGCTGACAGTAACCTTCTCCTTGTTTAGCCTGGTGAGTGGTACATCAGTGTGCCTGACTATAGAGTCACCTATGACTAGTGTGTTGGGTACGTTGTTTTGCCTTATGGGCTGTGGCTTATTGGCACACTGAGTCTGTGGGCTATGTGTCATTTGGGTTGTGTTGGGGGGTGGAGGTTGCTTGCATTTCTGCTTTGGAGGTCTCTGTTGTTTGAGCAGATTATCAGAAAGTTGAAACCAGAAAGATGAAAGAGATGGAAAAACTACCCAAATCTGTATCTGGACTAGACTAGTTACAGGAAATGCAGGAACCAAGTTTAGAATTTTTTTTTTTTTGTAAAGTGGAAAGGGAGAAAGGAGAAACAGAAGATAATTAAAAATTAAGGACCTAAGTGGCTTGCCCTTCACAAATGTTCTCTCTGTATTAGAGAGAATGAGCTAGTGACACTAGACTGGAATAGAGCTGAACAGATGGGACTGGTAGGAGTGCCCGAAGTCAAAATATGATCTCACTGTACTCAGTCAAGTGAGCAAATGGCAGACCCAGGAGGAGTGTTCAAACACAAATTTACAGGAGGGGTGGGCAATTCCAAAGCCACCAAAGTTAATACCACAACAAGAACAGGGAGGGTGGTAAACTAACTGCAGAGAGAGAAAGAGACCACAGTATCTTAGGAAACAATTATATAAAAAAATAAATAACTACAGAGAGACACAGACCACAATATTCAATTAAACAATTGCATTGTATACACCTTATTTGTTTTATCCTAGATCATGTTACACAGCTTATTTTTCTTTGATATATTATAATTCTGTCTCTTTTAAAATGTTGTATATTGACTGTTAGCACCAAATCTTCATTTGTATTAGTGTTAATTATTTTCTAGTGTTAATTGCTTTCATTAACTATAGTGCACTATATATTGTTCTTCTTGTAATATGCAATACAGAGAGACTTCAATTGACCATTTTTTATCAGTGTTGTACCACATTAAAAATAAACAAATAAATAATGAATCATGAATCTATCATCATTTTAATAAAGAATTATTGAATTCTGTCAAGGTGTTAAAAGTGATTCTAACAATAAAATGACTTCTACAGGTACTCTATGCATTATTAATTTATTTTTCTTTGTTTATCGGGTAGTACCGATTGGGGTTTATCCCATTTTCAGAGGAGGCGTAGGAGAAAAGCTCCACAAATTAGGCAAGTACATTCATAAAATAGAGAAACAATGATATTTTGTAAAAATACATTGAATTTACATGAAACACAACTATGTAAAATACACCAAAAACAAATTATATAGAATACAGTAGCATGTAATACTTAAGGAAATTTTTTTTTTCTTACGTGAGGTACTTGATTACATTGAGAGTACACAGTTAACAATGGATGCATTATGTAATGTGCTTTTCAGTTTGAAAGTACAGAGAAAGGATAACAAAGTGAGCAAAGGATTTTGAAGGCAGTAGAATATAAGAAGAAACAATGTAGTTGTATGACACAGTAGGCAGATTGAGGTTGCGAGCATGTACGATCATGTATTAAAGAAAATAGAGGTAGTTGCATAGGGAGGGGAGTTTTCCAGGAGGGAAAGTCAATAGAGGGTGGAGCAGAAGAAAATGTAGACAGCATACAGTGAGATTTTTTTCTAGCAAAGAAATAAAGTTACATATGTAAGATTAGAGTACAGAAAGGGTAAGTTAAGAAAATGTAACTTTGATGGATTAATGTAATTTGTGTACACGCGGTTCAGCATGGGGTTAGGGCATTAGCACAACCAGTTGTTCTTTAGCGATGCTTTCAAGCTATGCAGTGTGTCCATCTGCCTTACTTCAGTGGAGATTAGGTTCCTCTAACAATGTATGATCAAGCTTTTCAGCTGGTGATCAGAGAGAAAGAGTAGTGTTGAAGCAATTGTCTTGAGTATTGTCTAGGTCTTTTATGTAACACATTATATGCAAGATATACAAAAAAAAAAAGAATGTGCAGCAAACAGTGCAAGACAGCATGTTTATGCTGTTGTTTAACAGCCTGGTTCACTGGATGAAATACTGCTTAAAGCAGATTAGCACATACTTAAGTAACAGTAATATAAAGTCATGCTAAAGAAGAATGAAGAGCTTTTTATGAAAAGTAGCATAAATACTATAAAAAAGACCCAGCCACTCTAACTAAATAAAAAATATACCATCTGCCAGCCTTGCAGGTAAAAGGCCAGCAACAAAATATCAACAAAATTAAAAGCTTTCTGAAAACTAAGGTACTCAGAATGGCAGTCAGTTAAGTATGACACATTCTTGCATGCATCTTACTCTGGAAGCTCTCCACAATTCAAATCTAGAGACAGTGCCTGTATCAAACTCTCCCAAATTAAATATTCTAACTTACAGCCTAATAATATTTACTAAGGTACCACATTCATTTATTTTATTTATTTATTGCATTTGTTTACTGAGAAAGTCCACTGGGCCTAAAAGGGACCATTTTCAGTGGAGGCCCGGGGAGAAAGGCTCCGACAAGAACATAGATACAGAAAATATTAAACATTAATTGGTACAAAAATAGATACAGTGTTACAAATAGTAATTACAGTAATATACACAGAATATATACATAAAAGCAGGGATTTTGTTGGTTGCCGAATGATATCAATCAGAGAGGTACAAACAGAGATATATTAATCAGCATTATTGTACCAGTATTGACAAGTGGTAACAAATAATTATGGAGAAAATATCATCAGTCAGCAGCAGCAAAAAGCACAGGAGTTTAGTTATCACATAATGAGGAGGTTAGGTTATAGAGCAGGTACATATCTAGGAAGAGTTGAGATGATTTTTCAGTATTTGTTTGAAGGTGGTGGTGCTGCCTGTGTTTCTTATAGAAGGTGGAAGTGAGTTCCATAGTTTGCCAATGGTAAAGGAATAGAGAAGTTGAAGAGCAGGTAAGGTGGGCTTTTCTACTTTTAGAAGTAGATGATTTTCAGATCTTAGTTGCCTGCTGGGTTGGTACTGGGTGAGTAGTGTCGAGAGACCAGGACAGTCAGTGTGTCTGTAGATTATTTTGTGTGCTGTAGTTAGTTGGGTGAATGAGAGATGGTGGGGGAGTTCTAGCTAGCCTAATTGTTTCAGTGAGTTACAGTGGTGGGATGGGAATGTGGCCTTGGTGGCAAATTTGGCCTTTTTAACACATTTCAAGTTTGGATTTTGCAGAATTTTGGATATTAGTCAAGACATGGCACCATAAAGGAGAGAGGGTAATAAAAAGGTGGTTGCAAGGTTTGTCTAGTAGAAAGGCTAAGAAAATGCTGGTGCCTGTAGAGTATATCGAGCTTTTGGTGCGTTTTTATGATGTTATTGTTTATGTGTAGGTCAAAGTTAAGTTTTTCATCTGTATAATATTGCCTAGCAGTTTAGTGTGCGGGACAACTTCTATAGTGGTATTGTCTTGGGCTTGTACAGTGAAGAGTTTTTTTTGTTGTTTTTTTTGTTTTTTTTTATCAAGGGGAGTAGTTTTCCTAGGTGGAAAAACTACTAGTTTATTTTTTTTAGATTTAGGTCAAGATGGTTGTTTAGCGTCCAGAATTCAGTAGAGGAGAATGCATTCACGGTGATATCCTGGAGTTCTGCATTGCACATTATTGCAGATTCATGTGCATACTGGATTACTGAGCATTGTGGAGGAGTGGAGTTAAAGTTGTTAATACAGAAATAAAGATGCTAAATAAGAGAGGACCAAGTATGGAGCCTTGGGGTACCCCTGAGGAAGTACTTTGGAAAGGAGGGTAAGATTGTTGCCATTTGGTGGATTGCTGCCTATTGGAGGGATAGCTATTGAACCATTGTAGGGTAGGTGTCAAAATGTGGAGGGTGGATAGTTTGGATAGGAGGATGGTGTGGGAAATGGTATCAAAAGCTTTGGAGTGGTCTAGGAAAACAGAAGCGATTATTTTGCCAGAATTCCGTGCCCAGTTGACTGTATCTAGGAAGAGGAGGAGGGCAGTAGTGCTGCTGTGTCCTGGTCTGAAACCATGCTGAGTGGGTAATAGAATTTGGTTTTCAAGTAGGTGATTGAGGAGTTGGACATGGATGCATTTTTCCAGTATTTTAGAGAAGAGTGAGAGAATTGCTATGGGCAGAAAGTTTGTGGTGTCTGTGTTGGTGCTGCCTTTGTGTAGAGGGAGAATATATGCTTTTTTCCAGATATCTGGGACTAGAGATTCTTTAATTGAACTGTTAATGAGGTGGGATAAGCTACAGTGTTTGCAGCTAGCTGCAGGAAGTGTGGGGGTAGATTACAGGGTTTTAGCTTAAGAAAAAGTTTTTTTTATTGTGGCAGTGGGTATGGGAGAGAATTTTAGGTTTGAGTCGATGGTAGGATTGTTTTTTGGCATGATATTGTCATCAGCTGTCTTGGTGGTGATGGTGCTAACTGTAGGAAAGGTGGTGGTTAGATTAGCTATGGTGTCGATGAAGTAAGAATTGAAGAGGGTGGCAAGTTTGGCTGGGGTTTTGTCTGGGTTAGGGGATGGGTTGTTTTGAAAGCCTGGGTGTAATGGTAATGGAGGACCAGAATTTTTGGGGATTATCTTTATGTTGGTTTTGTAGATGGAGGTAGTGGACTTTATCTCTCGTTATTATTTGTCTTGCCTGGTTACGGAGTTGCTTGTATTGTAGTAGAGTTGAGAGGCCTTTGTTTTTCTTCCACGATTATCAGATTTTATCCCTTGTGGACATGACTTCTTTGGTGGATTTTGAGAGACAGTTTGCATGGTTATATTTTATCTGTTTTTGGCGAGTGGCTGCATGCTTATTTAGGATGTCTAGGAATGTTGAGTTAAAGAATTCAACAACCTCATTAAGTGGTAGGGAAGTGAGGGGTTCCCAATTTACTTTAGCTCATTTTTCATATGGATGTTTGGAAGTTAGTCAAATTTCTGGTTGATTTATACTGGTGTTGGCCTGTGGTTGGGGAAAATTTGCATAGGATATATGCTGCATGGTGGTCGCTAATGGTATCAGGTTCTATGAGAACAGGAAGATAGGTGTCTATCTGACATACCAGCATAGTGATCTTGTTGTGGCAGAAATAACAACTTAGGGAAGGATTTATCATCCACTGTATGTACAAAATGAAAATTATGTCCTTTCCATAATGATAGATCTGGGTTATCTGTTTACTTCCCTCCCCATGTGATACATCTCGGATCCAACTTCATTCAGACTTAGGATCCACAGCGCAGGCTCCTACCCTTAACCATAATCACCTTCTGTCTCCAATACTACCTCAGAAAAAGTTTGCCTATAATTCTTGAAAAAAAAAAACAATACATTAAACCCAACAATGTATTACTACAGAGAAGGTACCGGAAGACTGCATGACAGAATGGGAGAAAATCTGCACTGGAGCTGCAAGAGTATGCAGTACTGTACCAATGGGATACCATACAGTCATACCAGAAACTAAAGGAATATAATTCCATGAGATGGAAGGTGGAAGGAAGAACAGAAATTGGAAGAGGACAAAAATAAACAGATCTATTGTTATGGTAAGGACATTACATTCATATCTGATGTTGTTTTTTCTTTTCCTCAACTGATGGGACAGAGTCCCCAGCTACTTAGTTGCACAGGTCGTCAGTGGAAGGACGTTAAAGAGGATATCAGAACTAAAAACAGCCCTATCTCTGGAAAGCAAATCCAATCTGTAATGGGAAATGAAGGCATGAACATTAGACCATGTGGCAGCAGCACAAATGTCATGAACTGATGCCCTAGAAAAGAAGATTTGAGAAGTTGAAACAGATGCTATTGAAGGTGCTTTTCTGAAGTACAGCCAGCCAGCCATCTAGCTAAGATAACCTTTGACATGCCTTGACCCATGTTGACTTTACAAAAGCATACAGAAAATTGGTCTGACTTCCAGAAAGGTTTGGTTCGATGAAGGTAGAAATGCCTTTGCACATCCAATAAATGAAGCAGGTATTCTCCTTTATTTGAAAAATTTGTAAAGAAGACTGGTAGATTAATACACTGATTAAGTGAAGTCTGTGTAGCTATATAAAGCAAAAATGATGGGTTGGTGTATAAAGAAACTCTCTTCTTGAGGAATATAATATATGGAGGTTGGAACTCTGGCACCCTTCTAGATGAGGTAATTGCTACTAGGAAATGAGTCTTCCAAGTCAGAAATTTTAAATCCATCTTGGCAGCAGGTTCAAAAGGGGCTTGGGTTAAGGTTGTAGCAAGATAGTCATGTCCCAAGGGGGAGTAGGATCCTTGAGTGGAGGTCTAAGAAGAAAAGTACCTCTCAGGAAAGCTTAAGACAGCTTGAGTGAGGCTAAGGAAGAGTGACTCTTTCCAATATGGATATTTGAGATCACTGCTAACTGAACCTTGACAGTTCAATAACTAGCACTGTTATGGAAAATGGAAGCCAACGAATCATGTCAACAAACTACGAAAGGCAAAAAAGATTTAAGGTAATGTTGGGAACAGAAGGGATTACAGGTTAGGGAAGGAGCCTGATCTATAGATTCTAAGTCTAGAAAAAGTGTCCAAAGTTGGATATGAGATCAGATCCAGGACCCATCAGTTGAAGAATGGACAGAAAAGACAACATCAGATTTTGAGATCAGCAACTCTAGTCAAAAGATAAATGTTATCACAAAGAAAATAATTGATAAATAAGCTACCACCAGCCTGTATGTGTTAAAGATCTGCTGATGGGTTCTGCATAGAAGCAGAATGCCAGATCCAGAACTAAGATTTAAGACATCATATTAGAGTTTCTGAGAGAACATAGAGATAGTTGTAACCTGTCTTAGTGCCAGTCACTCAGAATGATTAACAATTGAGTACTAATTAATGGTTAGGTTGGGAGTTGTGCAATATTTGGCAGAAAAGAAACAGGACCAGCATACAAGGCACCTTAAGAAATACTTTATTAAAAGTATTAGGGTCTTGAAACACAGACCAGTTTCGGCAAAAACAAAACAAAACCTTCTTCAGTGTTTAAAAAAGCAGCAATAAAGAACCTGTATTTAAATACTCAATTGAGTCATGTGCTTAATTACATATGCTCATTAAGACCTGGCTTAAAGAGCCCACCAAGTTTAATGATCCATTTTTTCTCCATAGAATTAAGTAAATCATGCCAACCTAGTTTGTTGTGACTGGATCTTCTAATTTTATCAATAATGGTGAAGCTGAAAGTTGCATTTTGATGAATCAGAGAATGTTTATATAAAGCATTAGTTTCTCTCTTATGCCTGATGTCACTAAAGTGTTCAGAAATTCGAAGTTTCAAGGGTCTAGATGTTTGCCCAATGTAAAATGCAGGGCATGTGCATTTGGCCAAATAGATAACCCAATCTGAAGAACAGTTAGCAAAAAATTTTATATTACATACTTCAGGGGTATTTTGGCTACTGAAACTAGTGGTTTTGAATAGCTTGGTGCAATAGATGCAATAGATGCAATGTCCACAAGGAAAACATCCAATTAAGGGATCATCTGATAGTGTAGTTTGAATGCGTTTGGTACTTTTCACTTCAGAATGTTTAAAGTGATTGAAAAAAGCAGATAAATGTTTGCCTTTCCGGAAGGAAAACGAACATCTATCCCCAAGAATGTCCTGAAGTCTGGGTTCACATGTTAATATGTTCCAGTTATGTTGAACAATTTGAATCAATGTATTAATGTTGCGACCATATGTAGTAATGAGTCTAGGTGCTGCAGAACTGGATTTGTGTCTGGTTTTGTAGAGAAGCAAATCAGTACGTTCCATCTGGTCAACAGTATGTTTGGTATGTAATAATTGACCCATTTTATACCCACGATCGTGAAATCGGTGTAATAGATCATCTCTGAAGTGTGCACAGGTGTGCTGATCAGAACAAATGCATTTGATATGCATGAACTGTGATTTAGGAATGTTTTTGCAAATGTGGGGAGGATGAAAACTGGTTGCATGAAGCAGTGAATTGTTTTCGGGGAATCTTCGATGAATTTCCATAGTCAGCATATGGTCAGATGCACGGCAAACCAAAACACCTAGAAAAATAATTTTATCTTTATCATAGCTGACAGAAAACTCAATTCCCCATTTATTATCGTACAAATAAGAAACAAATTCCAGAAGATATTTGTTGTTTGCTCTCCATACCAACCAGCAGTCATCTAGATGTCTACGCCAAATGTCCATTTCAACAATGTAAATATTATGAGAATTGTCATAAATTACCTGTTCTTCAAAGTATGCCATGAACAAATCAGTGTATATGGGTGCAAAGGAAGCACCCACAGCTGTCCCCTTAGTTTGCAAATAACATTTATCTTTATAGAAAAACACATTTTTTGTCAATACGTCTTCTGTTAAACACAACAAAAGAGTGTTGAAACCTGGCTTGTATAGTTCAGTTTTATTAAGCCAGTATTCCAACGCCTCTAAACAAGCCCAGTGTGGTATGTTGGTATATAATGATTTTACATCTAATGTACAAAGTAACCAGTCTGGCTCAAGCTGTGTGTCAGAAATGATCTGTAAAAATTCTGTCGTGTCTTGAATCCTAGAACAGACAGATTGTAAAAGGGGCTTAAGATATTTTTTAAGAAACAGGGATAGTGGTTCCGTCAATGAATTTCTGCCGGAGACAATGGGTCTACCTGGTGGATGCTGTAGGTCCTTGTGTATTTTGGGTAGAAAATATATGTACTGTGGACAAGGATTAGAAATGGTGAGTTGAGACTGTGTGTTTTGGGTAATGATACCTTCTGCAACAGCTAAACTAAGAAATTAATCGATCTGTTGTTTAAATACTGATGTTGGGTCTATGGTAAGTACAGAATAATATCGTGTATTGGATAATTGGTTGAGTGCTTCATGATCATATTGGGATAAATCCTGAACTACTATTGAACCACCTTTATCAGCACCAATGATGACTAGATTGTGATTATTTGCCAATTTTGTGATATTCTCCATACAACTTTTGGATACATTATTTGGTAATGGTGGGGTTGACCTAAACTGAAAATGTAGGTCTTTGATCATGGCTTGTTGGAACATGGAGACATGATGATTCATAGGTGGCATAAAAGAAGTCCTGTGGTATTTGAATTCATCAGAGATCTTTCATGATTCCTGTTCCTGAAAAAATAATTTGAGGTTAAGAATTCTACAGAATGAAACAATATCTTGAAAAAACTTTCTTCTGAAGCAAAAAAAACAGGAATGAATGATAATCCTTTATTAAGAATATCAATTTCAGAGGAGGAGAGGACATGTGATGAGATGTTGGTAATGTTTACATTGGTTATTTTGTCACAAACATCTCTAATAAGGTTTCCATGTTTTCCACATCTTTTATGTTTTCTGCCCCCCCCCTCCTCCTACATGTAAATCCTGAGAGGTGGTGGAATTCCTTCTCTTTAATGCTGGTGAACCTGTGGCACCCCCTGAATCGGTGTCAGGACCTGAAGATGAATAATCATCAGCTGACGTGTCAGTATTGTTAGATGTACCTTTTTTGAGGATAGACTTGGCCCGTTTCCTCTTGGGATTAGTATGGTTTAAAGGTGAAAAACGTACATGTTTACTTTTATTTTCAAAATTAAAAGGGTCACCTTTGGTGTAATCATCTAAATCCCTTTGGAACTTTTTCTTTTTTCTAAGCTTATGCTTGAATGTTTGGTCATTAATATGTGCATTGTTTTAGATGTTTGAGGATAGCTGGTTTATGGGGACAACTGTTTATTAGGACTTTTTTTCAAACCACCCATTTGGTTTGTTCTGCTGTAGCGAGGGATATTTTCTTGCATGTAAATCAACAGGACATGATTATTTGTTTTTTCAGCAGGCAAGGTGTGATACTGGGTCGATCCCCTTTTTTAAAAAAAAGGTTTACATTCCAGTGACTGGGTCCTATTCTTTTCCACTTTACATGTTTTATGTTTTGGCATTAGGACTTAACATCATGATATTAAGCTATACTTTCATCTATTTAAGGTTGTAACAGTACTCTTTAATTAATACTGTGTTGGGTTCAGTTCTTGGATAGTCACATGGTGTTTTCACCAACTGCATTTTGGAATAAGACTCATAAGCTGAGCCAAATAATTGATATGGTTCTTATTCATTTGCCTCTTTGCAATTGGTTTCCACCTTGTACGTGGCGTTTTGCACTATAGCTATGTGCTGGCACTTTTTGTCAATTGACATCAATATGTACACTGTTCTGTACTATCGTTATGATGTAGGAAAGGTGTCGCCTTAAGGGGACACATGTTGACTAAAATTTTCTTATTATAATCACTCGCTGGTTTTGTTTTGTCAACCGAGTGTTATTGCTTAGGGTCTTACACACTAGGTCAATTTTATTTATTGTAACATTTAGTGAGTGGAGATATTCGTTTATGAGGTGGACCTTTTAAAAGCCCAGCATTTTTCTACACCCAATAATAGAGGCTTATTATTATAATTTCTTTTGGTAAATTCTGGATATTTACACACCTTGCCCTTTAACACTCTGTGATTATCTCATAATACTAAAGGCTACTTTTCTGCAATAGAAAGCACCTTGTTATTGCAACGCTGCTTTTTTCTGGTACTATTGGGCTTGACCATTTTTACATTTGGCATATGTCTTACATGCTGAACATAGGCAACTATCACAGCTCATACATATATATTGTTTGAACAAGAAGTCTTCACATTGTTGATCATTTTTGCAATCAATGGAGATGTTTCATTTTTGTTATCCAGACATCTATATGGCTATTGTTTAGAAACACAACATTAGAATTTTGTGATTCCTTTTGAGCCGTGTTGGTCCATATCAGGCCATTGAACTTTTATGCTTTAGATTTGTTGTTCTGGTACATCACAATACATTTAACCAATGACTAGGAGTTATACAAATTGGGACATTTCCATAGACATTTGATCATCAGGTGCATTTCCCATTTTTTGACATAAACTCCACTTTTGGGCTATTTATTACCATTATTATAGTTATTATTTTTCCAGGGGTTGATTAAATAAATGGATGTTGTGTCAGCTGGTTTAAACAGTAACAATAAATAGATATTTACCCACATTCCACATATACTTGTTACCTTTTGTTTTTTATGGTCTTTCTTTAACATTTTGTCAAAAAAATATGTATTAATGTGTGTGCTTAATGCTAATTAGAAACTAAATAAGTTAACACATTTTTCATTCTATTTTATATGTACTGTTTTATATACAGTTGAGTTTCATATGAGACTAAATGATGCTTTTTGAAACTGCAGTGTGCTTTCTGAAACTTGCAAGATGCCCTCTGACCTAGTAATTGCTACCACAGCAATATTCATGTTTATGCCTTTTGGAAATTTACTTGAGAAGCAGATGATTATCTGCTAGGTCAGGAAGGAATGAATGAACAATGCTATATTCTGTAATGTAATGATTTTAAACAATCAGCTCTGTTCGAAGTATGAGAACATGCACAGCTGCAGAAATTAGAGATAACATGGACAAATGACTGTTAGAAAAATGAACTGCAATCTATACTTGCTTTGTGCTTGAATTAGCCATAGTACCTTGAATGGTAACATTGCATATATCTAACTGGTAGTAGCCAAGGCCACATTGTTTTTCTTAGGAAGTTTCTCACAAAAATTGATAGTACCAGCAGAATATTGTAAAAACAATCACTACGAAATGATGATGACAAAACTTGTGAGTTACTACGTCAGCTTGGTAGGCAATGTCTTATTAGAAAATGTATAAAAATGCCTGCATTTCCTGATTCTAGTTAGACAAACACTGTATTAGCACGTTTTTGTCTCCTTGCTGCAAGATTAAAGTGCCTTAACCTGAACCTACCGTGTTTTGATCATTTTTAAAGTATATATTTCCTTTGACAGTTTTGGTCCTTCGGACCGGAAAGTATCTCTCACTCTAGGCTCAGGTCTGAATTGGGCCAGGTGGCATGTACCCGTACAGAGAAGTGGCCACATCGGCTCTTCTGTTTTGAAAGACCTCCGACTGAATTGTCGTTTGAAAGAGGTCAGCCACTGTTTCTGATCTGGGATTGGAGGACGAGTCAACGTTCCAGTGGATCAACACATGGAGGGTCAGGTAAGGAGGAATTTACCTTATTTCTGTTTTAGATCAGGGACTTGTTACAGTATTGTTTTGTCAGGGAGATTTGCATGTGCAGATCAGGGACAAAAAGATTGCTGTCTTGTCATAGATCAGGGAAACAGAATAGGTAGGCAGTTATTCTAGATAAACTGTGAAAAGGTGTAAAATTGTGGAACCACGTGATAAAAAGGGTTACGTAACAATCTCTAACTTAGCTAAAGCAACATGGGAAATCAGTGCACAAAAAGTTCCCAAGACCCGCCCTTAATCGAAGACGCAAAATATATACAAGTACAGCGTGCCGATAATGTTAAGTATTATACAAAATGGGTTGTTAAATACAAATTTGACGGTAATTTAGATAAACCTTCACTTATTAAACTTGTTAGACAACTTAAAACAGACGCAAAAGGTCAGCTAAAAAAGCAGCGACAATTAGCAGTCCCTCAGGCACACAGGTGGCTTGAGGAAGCAAACTGCAGGGAACAAAAGATTAAAAATTCAAAAGCAATGTTCTTAGACAAAGAAGACAATAACTTGGTAATAGTGACAGCCCTTCCTCCACCCCCTCCGCTTCCCTTACCAGAATATGAAGTGAGTGGACAAGCTGATCCATCTCTGCTATGCCCAGTGGTTCCTGCAAAACCAAAACCGTTTGTCAGAGATCCTATCGAGACCAGGTCTCGAACACGCAATTTAAGAGGGGATATTGAATTGTATGAAATGAATAAAAATTCACAAGCTATGAGTGAAGAAGAGATATGTCCACTCATAGAATTACCAAATCCACAGGCAGGACAGGATCCAACTCTTCTAGTATATAGACCGTGGACACCGGAAGACATCCGGAAAGCCACAGAGGGAATTCCCCATCCAAAAGTAAATTTTAGGAAATTCTTAGAAGACTTACAGGGCATGAGGTTAAGTTACCATTTGAATGGAAAAGAAGTAGAGAAAGTAGTTAGACAAATCGTAGGTCCAGATTGGCACATGATCAGTGGCAACTGGAATCCCCGTGATGCAGAGGTTAGACTACTCCCACATAGTAACGCAGAACTGGACAACAGAGTGAAAGGTCTGACAGACCGAATCTCTGAGAAATCGAAGCCTAGGGCTGATTGGACTTGCATTAATCAGTGCATACAACAAGAAGGTGAAACTGTTGATAGATATTATGCCAGATTATTAGAATGTTTTAATAACCATTGTGGAATGCAGGTACCTGAAGACCAAACACATGATTCCCCATATGAGCAACAGCTAAAGAATGCATTTTTAAAAGGCAGTATTGCACCCATTAGCAGCTTTATTACAAAGCACATGGTAGATCATCGTACAAGTAGATTACAGTCATTACTTGAATATGCAAGACATGCCAAAAGGCATTTTAATAGCAAAAAGAAAAAGAAAACTCAAGTATTTGCAGTAGAAGATGGATCAGATGTTTTTGTAGTACAAACTTGGAAGAAGGGTAAGAAAAATACCTAGGGAAACAAACAATCTGATAAACGATCAGAGGACTTTGAGGAGAGAAAGAAAAGGGGTGAATGTTTCAAATGCGGGAAAAAGGGACATTTAGCAAGGGATTGCAGGCAAAATAAGAAGGTAACCACAGAAGATAAGGAGGGTAAGGAATGACTATATGATAGTCAAGAATCACTGGATAGGAATAAACAAGAAAAGACAAATGCAAATGTGATAGAAAGGGTAGAGGATGTGACGGAAGAAATAGAGGATGTAAATGAAATCACAGATAATAAAGAAAATGAAATTTTGGACTTAGCATTATTGAGCTTAGAGCTCTACTTAGCAGACACAAAACCGGAAGTTACACTTCTGGTAGAGGGGAGGGAAGTTAAATTCCTGTGTGACTCAGGGGCTTCACGAACCCTGATATATCCTTCCAAACTACCAGACAATTCAGAATCACTTGACTACATATTAGCGAAAGCAGCTAATGGACAGCTGTATCGGGAGCCACTTTCCCACAAAATAACGATATCTGACCCAGTTTCAGGGATGACCCAGAAAAGAAAAATTGTTGTTTCTGCAAAACACCCAGTGAATCTCTTGGGCAGAGACCTAATGCAGATATTTGGCATAGCCGTATTTCCAACTATGCAGGGTATGGAGGCACAGTGACAAATGGATACTTTTTTAGTGCGACCAGAGGGTGAAACATTTTATTAGTACAGCCAGGACTTAGTTACGACTGGTCCAGGGGCAGTAACCGAAGAACTGATGAATGTAGCCATCAGTAAACACTGATAAACAGCATTTGTTGCATTGTACTCTATATTACTGTAACAGACCAGGACCTGATAAAGAATATGAGCAAGAACTGCTTAGAAACCATGCTAACAGATTAGTATTACGAAATTTGTACTGGGACACAGAAGGAAACAGTGTAGTAAGCTGTTCATTGCCCCAGGAGTTTCTAGCACTTTACAAATCTAATCGATTACCACATGTGAGTTTAACTAAAGATAGAAATTTGAAGTGGGCAGACCTAGGAGAAAAAGTCACAAGGTGGGAAAAGCAGACAGAGTTAGAACTTTCCGAACAGGGAGTACAAAAGCAGAAATTAAATTGGATAACACAGACACACCCAGCTGTGCACTCACAGGCAAGTGAGGATAGCTGAGTAGCACTCTTACTATAGGAAGAGGAAAAAGCCTTACGAGACATACCAGAGACTTTCTGGTCAACAGGGAAATCAGATGTAGGGCTTATTCATACAGCAGGACCAGTTATTATCACGCCAAAATCAGCATTTAGACCTCAAAAGAGACAGTATCCCTTAAAAAAGGATGCAGAAATAGGAATCAAACCACTAATAGCAGCCTTACTTAAGGAAGGAGTCTTAATAGACTCTCCTGATTTACCATGTAATACACCCTTATTTCCTGTTAGGAAAGCAAATGGAGAATGACGTATGGTCCAAGATTTACAAGCAGTAAATGATGCAGTTATACCCAAATCCACACACTTTATTGAATGATTTGAAACCTCAACAAAAGTATTTTTCTGTGGTAGATATTAGCAATGCATTTTTCTCAATACCAGTACACCCTCACAGCCAATACTGGTTTGCATTTACATTTCAGGGGAAATGGTATACATATACGAGACTACCACAGGGATATTGTGAAAGTCCAACAATATTCACACAGGAAATCGCAAGTAACCTGGTGGGATTTATCCCACCGAAAGGCAGTCAGATTTTACTTTATGTAGACGACATTCTGCTGGCAGCCCCCAGCCAGCAAGAATGCAGAGAGGATACCATAGCATTATTACAATTTTTAGACACTGAAGGACACAAGGTAAACAAAAACAAACTGCAACTTTGGAAAAAAACAGGTCAAATATCTGGGATATGTAATATCCAAAGAAGGCAGAATATTAGATGAAGACAGAAAAACAGCAATATTACAAGCACCTAAACCAACTACCAAGAAGGAAATGATGTCCTTCCTGGGTACTACTAACTTTTGTTGAAGTTGGATTCCAAACTATGCTTTGGAATCTGCTCCGCTGACTAACTTGATATTTAAAAAGCCGATGGCAGCACAAGATTTATTACAGTGGACACCAGAAGCAGAATCAGCTTTCTGCAAACTGAAACAGCTGATAGCTTCTTCCTTAGTTTTAGGATTAACAAACTATCATAAACGATTCTTCCAAACTGTAGATTGTAAGCAAGGTTATATGACATCAGTGTTAACACAACAGCATGGGGATAAACAATGCCCCATAGCTTACTATTCATCACAGCTAGACCCAGTGGCGCAATCCTTGCCCCACTGTGTACAAGCAGTAGTCGCAGCTGCAATGGCAGTGCAGGCTTCAGCCTCAGTAGTATTGTTCCACCCTCTCACATTGAGAGTGCCTCATGCAGTCGCGATTATTTTACTGCAAGAATAAGTAGCATATCTTTCTCCTGCTAGACATCTTTCCTGTATGACTATACTGTTGAGCCAACCTCATATGACAACTGAACGATGTACAACTTTGAATCCATCAACCTTGCTCCCAACCCCTGCAGATGGCAAACCACACTGCTGCCTGCAGGAGATTGAGCAAAAGACACTACCTAGAAAAGATCTCACAGATGTTCCCTTGGATGATGCTGAGGTGACATACTATGTGGATGGCTCATGCAGGAGGGGTCCTACGGGACAGAATCTAGTGGGGTATGCAGTAGTTTCTGATGCTGAGATTTTAGAAGCAAAGTCTTTACCACACAACTTATCTGCACAAGCAGCAGAATTGATTGCTTGACAAGGGCATGTACCTTGGCAAAAGGTAAGAGAGTGAACATTTTTACTGACAGTCAGTATACTTTTTCTACTGTACATGTTTCTGTGCAGCAGTGGAAAAATAGAGGAATGATAACATCTACTGGTAAATCAATTAACCATGCGCAATTTATTTTAGACTTGTTAGACTCTATTCAGTTACCTCAGAAAGTAGCTATTTGCAAATGCGTAGCTCATACCAAGCAACAGGATAGGATTTCAAAAGGTAATGCGAGGGCTGATACAGCTGCAAAATAAGCAGCTTCAGCTTCAGAAGGTTTTTTTTGAGTGAGGAATTACAACCATCTGAGATCTTAGACCTGGAAATGTTAAAAACAATGCAGACACTTACTACAAATGTAGAAAAACAGAAGTGGATAAAACGAGGAGCAATCCTTGAGAAGGGACTGTATATCTCCAAAGAAAAGAAACCGATTTTACCATTTAACTTATTTAGATATGCAGCTTTGTTGAGCCATGGGCAGTGCCATGTGTCAACAGGGGGGATAGTACAGTTAGTGAATCGAGCGTTTACAATGTATGGATTTACAAACTACAGAAAAAACTTTTGTGCAGCATGCCATGTTTATAACAAGCATCATGCACAAGGGGCATTGAAACCTAAGAAAGTGAGTTTCCCTATACCACCGTATCCGTTCCATACTATTTGTATGGATTTTATAGAGCTGAACAAATGCGAAAATAAGAAGTACTGCCTTGTCATTATAGATATGTTTTCCAAATGGGTGGAAGCTTTTCCAACTAAAAATCCAGATGCAGCTACTGTTGCAAAAGTCCTTGTTAAAGAAATTATTCCTAGATTTGGCATACCGGAAAAGATTTATAGTGACAATGGCACACACTTTGTAAATCAAACTATACAACAACTTAGCCATTATTTCGGGATTTCTCTGAAAAATCATTGTGCATACCACCCCCAATCTGCAGGATTAGTAGAGAGGCATAATGGGGTTTTGAAAAATAAGCTTAGAAAATTAATTAGTGAGACACAAAAGAACTGGCTGCACTGTTTACCTCTGGCACTATTGAGCAGTAGAACTGTTCCAAATGCAGTTAACTCCTTTTGAAGTTCTGTTTGGGAGGACATATTATACACCTCAATGGAAACCTCTCATGCCTGCAGAACAAGAGGCTGACAGTTCACTTGCAGGGTATATGAGGCGATTTTTGAATAACAAACTTTTGCAGTTAAATTCTGTTTCAGATAAAGAGCAAACCAGACCATTGGAAGCAGCAGTAGCCCCCAGGCGCATGGGTCTGGCTGAAGGTGGTGAAGAGAAAAAAATGGAATTCTCCGAAGTGGGAAGGGCCGTACCAGGTACTACTGTCGACACCCACTGCAGTCAAGATCGCGGAGTGAGCGTCCTGGATTCATTTGACACACTGTAAATTGGTTAAGAACTTTGAACTGGACAAAAACCTTGTTACTGTTGTACAACGAGAACAAAATGACCAGGTATAGAGCAAACAGAAATGCAGAACAACCTCCGAAAACTTGCATAATTATTCTGATAGCTATACTGATAACATTTTTGTTGTGGCCTTTCCTTTTCCCAGCCACAAAAGTTGAACTGATTAAAAGTGATGAGCCGACCATAGACTGGCACCCGAACTTTAACACTTATCAGGCAATTACACGTGTGTATGCTGAGACTTTTCATGTTTCCAATTGCTGGATTTGCACAGCCATATCAACAGCATACAGGGGGTTATTAATGACTGCCGTCCCCCTAGGGGTCAATGAGACCTGGGAAAATTTGGTTTATGACACTGTAGCTATCAAAGCATATGATAAAGTAACACTGTATTTGCCTGTGACACAAAAGGGAATTGCATGTTTTTATAAGAATGACAATTCAAGTGGGTTGGAGCAGGTGCAATGCGACTGTACATTACAAATGTTATACCAAAGCAAACAAAATGGGTACAGTTTGTAATTCGAATTATGACTCATTTCTTGAGTCCATGCATAAGACTATTGATCAAGTGCAACGTAATCCTGTACTTTTAAACAACTATCTGTAATAGATAGGAAAATGTTTCATGCAGGGCAGCCATTTTGTAGCAAAGTAACTACTAAGGTAGAGGATTGTTATTTTGTGTGTGGTAAGAAAGCATATAAATGGTTACCTGAGAATTGGTCCGGCAGTTGTTTTTTGGGGTACCTGGTCCCGGCCATACGACACACTGCAGTTTTTCCTCAGGGAAATATTTGAAATACCCGAGATGTAGCCAAGAAAGCTGTCAGGAAGCCTGAAAATCCAGTGGGACAGATCGAGGCAGGCTGGAAAGACCATCATACCGTGGGTACCAAGCTGATGCACATGGACTCGAGTGATGCTGTTATATCGTGGGCAGGCATATTACCTGCATATGGTGCAGTGAAATCAATTTGGGAGCTGCAAAAACTGTCTAAACTTCTCAAAGTAATGAGTAATGCAACTTTTTCTGCTCTTGAATTGATGAACTGAATGCTATGAGAACTGTAGTGCTCCAGAACCGAATGGCTCTTGACTTCACCCTAGCGACGAGAGGTGGTATGTGCACTTTAATCAAAGAAGAGTGCTGTGCGTATATACCTGATCATCAACATGAGATAAACGACCACCTTGAGGTGATACAGCAAGTGTCAGCTATGACCAAACTAGGTCCAAACCCTCTGATGGACTTTTTCCAGAATTTGTTTGGGGGGTGGGGTTCCATCCTAATGAACATCCTGATTGCCATTTGTGTGGGATTACTCCTATTAGGAGCATGTATTTGTTGTGGTATTCCCTGCATAAAAAATTTAATCAAATAATTTATAGATATATCCGTTTCTGAGACTTTGTATCAAAGTACTGAAATTGAAGAATTGTTAGAATGTGAAACACTATCATAAGTTTAAACTGAATGACTCTCTTAACTGCAAATCCAGAATGGAAGAGGTTAGGAGAAGAAGCAAACTGTTTATTCTTTTGAAAATAGAATTAAAAAGTATTAACAGGGGGGAAATGTCAGAAAAACATATATTAATGTGTGTACTTAATGCTAATTAGAAACTAAATAAGTTAACACGTTTTTCATTCTATTTTATATGTACTGTTTTATATACAGTTGAGTTTCATATGAGACTAAAAGATGCTTTTTGAAACTTCAGTGTGCTTTCTGAAACTTGCAAGATGCCCTCTGACCTAGTAATTGCTAGCACAGAAATATTCATGTTTATGCCTTTTGGAAATGTACTTGAGAAGCAGATGATTATCTGCTGGGTCAGGAAGAAATGAATGAACAATGCTATATTCTGTAATGTAATGATTTTAAACAATCATGTCTGTTCGAAGTATGAGAACATGCACAGCTGCAGAAATTAGAGATAACATGGACAAAGGATTGTTAGAAAAATGAACTGCAATCTATACTTGCTTTGTGCTCAAATTAGCCATAGTACCTTGAATGGTAACATTGCATATATCTAACCGGTGGTAGCCAAGGCCACGTTGTTTTTCTTAGGAAGTTTCTCACAAAAATTGTAGTACCAGCAGAATATTGTAAAAACAATCAGTACGAAATGATGATGACAAAACTTGTGATTTACTACGTCAGCTTGGTAGGCAATGTCTTATTAGAAAATGTATAAAAATGCCTGCATTTCCTGATTCTAGTTAGACAAACACTGTATTAGCACATTTTTGTTTCCTTACTGCACGCTTAAAGTGCCTTAACCTGAACCTACCGTGTTTTGATCATTTTTAAAGTATATTTTTCCTTTGACACATTTAATTCAGCAATATTGTCAATATTGGTCCTACCCTTTGAGTTTAACCATTTGAAATTTTGGAGTCAGATATTAGCTAATATTAAATCACTATTATATGAGTCCTTGTGACACACAATATTTTGCTTGGCCACTCTTTAGACCTACTCTATTGTGATTGATTTACTGTTCAATGACTCTGTATTTTTCAATTCAATTATATATTTTTTTATCATATATGTGTAATTCATTATCATATGATGTTCTTATAAGGTTTAGTAATTGGACAATTGGCAAATTTGTAATATTGCACTTATTCTGCACATTTTTGGTCATTTTTTTATATTCTATTATATTTACATATTGATATTGGCCTATCAAACTTATCTAAGCCTAACCTTAAGCTGTCATTTTGGTTCTTGTCATTTTTGCCTGCTGACTAATATCAACCCAACTATCACTTTGGGCAATAGGCCAAATGATGCTTTGGACCTAAGGCTTATTGGTTCAAACTGGACCGGCAAAAGACCTAAAATGTGAATGTTTTTTTTCAGCAATATTTTCACATTCACGTATGTTATTTAAAATATAACATAGGTCTACTACTTATTGATCCTACATTGAACCGGCTAAGGTCCATTGAACTTGGTTTTTACTAATTTTGGACATTGTCCTCATAAGCATAGTGAAATATGGAATTGCACCAGTTACTTACTGGGCTGTCCTCCGACAGAGATGATCTTTCTGCCTTTGGGATTGGACCTCTTGGTGAAAGGTTGGATGATCTTGGTAACACAGACATTCGCGGAAATATTATTTCAAATCTCAACAAACACATGAGATCTTTGCGAAATAATGTTTGGCATTACAAACTTTTTTGTGCATATTTACTTAAAGGCATCACTCCACGTGGGTTAAGAGTACGTACCCAACCATTGGTTAACTCTCCTGATGATCTCCTATTGAAAAAATGGAGGGAAGTTCAACAAGAGACATCCCTTAAATTCATTGAAATATTGGCCAATTTTCACAATAGAATCATTGAACAAGAAATTACATCTATTTCTTCTCTTAGTGAC
The DNA here is from genome assembly GCF_019279795.1 of Protopterus annectens. Classification (NCBI taxonomy): domain Eukaryota; kingdom Metazoa; phylum Chordata; order Ceratodontiformes; family Protopteridae; genus Protopterus; species Protopterus annectens. Next base: position 482,796,820 of record NC_056747.1, on the reverse strand, counting down.
AAGGCCACGCAATTTGAGAGTCAGACCATATATACAAACAGTATCAAGAACATAAGTAAGGAACTTATGATATTGAATCTCAGTTAAAGGGTAGAAAAAAGAAAAAGTTCCAAAGGGATTTAGATGATTACACAAAAGGTGACCCTTTTAATTTTGAAAATAAAAGCAAACATGTACGTTTTTCACCTTTAAACCGTACTAATCCCAAGAGGAACCGGACCAAATCTATCCTCAAAAAAGGTACATCTAACAATACTGACACGTCAGCTGATGATTATTCATCTTCAGGTCCTGACACTGATTCAGCGGGTGCCACAGGTTCACCAGCATTAATGAGAAGGAATTCCACCACCTCTCATGGTTTACACGTAGGAGGAGGAAAGATGTGGACAACATGGAAACCTTATTAGAGATGTTTGTGACAAAGTAACCAATGTAAACATTAACAACATCTCATCACATGTCCTCTCCTCCTCAGAAATTGATATTCTTAATAAAGGATTATCATTCATTCCTGGCTTTTTTGTTTCAGAAGAAAGTCTTGTTCAAGATATTGTTTCATTCTGTAGAATTCTTAACCTCAAATTATTTTTTCAGGAACAGGAATCATCAAAGATCTCTGATGAATTCAAACACCACAGGTCTTCTTTTATGCCACCTATGAATCATTATGTCTCCATGTTCCAACAAGCCATGATCAAAGACCTACATTTTCAGTTTAGGTCAACCCCACCATTACCAAATAATGTATCCAAAAGTTGTATGGAGAATATCACAAAATTGGCAAATAATCACAATTTGGTCATCATTGGTGCTGATAAAGGTGGTTCAATAGTAGTTCAGGATTTATCCCAATATGATCATGAAGCACTGAACCAATTATCCAATGCACGGTATTATTCTGTACTTACCATAGACCGAACACCAGTATTTAAACAACAGATCGATTCATTTCTTAGTTTAGCTGTTGCAGAAGGTATCATTACCCAAAACACACAGTCTCAACTCACCATTTTTAATCCTTGTCCACAGTACATATATTTTCTACCCAAAATACACAAGGACCTTCAGCATCCACCAGGTATACCCACTGTCTCCGTCAGAAATTCATTGATGGAACCACTATTCATGTTTCTTACAAAATATCTTAAGCCCCTTTTACAATGTGTCCATTCTAGGATTCAAGACACGACAGAATCTTTACAGATCATTTCTGACACACAGCTTGAGCCAGACTGGTTACTTTGTACATTAGATGTAAAATCATTATATACCAACATACCACACTGGGCTGGTTTAGAGCCGTTGGAATACTGGCTTAATAAAACTGAACTATACAAGCCAGGTTTCAACACTCTTTTGTTGTGTTTAACAGAACTCGTATTGACAAAAAAATGTGTTTTTCTAAAAGATAAATGTTATTTGCAAACTAAGGGGACAGCTATGGGTGTTTCCTTTGCACTCATATACGCTGATTTGTTCATGGCATACTTTGAAGAACAGGTCATTTATGACAATTCTCATAATATTTACATTGTTGAAATGGACATTTGGCATAGATATCTAGATGACTGCTGGTTGGTATGGAGAGCAAACAACGAATATCTTCTGGAATTTGTTTCTTATTTGAACGATAATAAATGGGGAATTGAATTTTCTGTCAGCTATGATAAAGATAAAATTATTTTTCTAGATGTTTTGGTTTGCCGTGCATCTGACCATACACTGACTATGAAAATTCCCCAAAAACAATTCACTGCTCCATGCAACCAGTTTTCATCCTGCCCGCATTTGCAAAAACATTCCTAAATCACAGTTCATGCGTATCAAATGCATTTGTTCTAATCAGCACACCTATGCACACTTCAGAGATGATCTATTACACCGATTTCACGATCGTGGGTATAAAATGGGTAAACTATTACATACCAAACATACTGTTGACCAGATGGAACGTACTGATTTGCTTCTTTACAAAACCAGTCACAAATCCAGTTCTGCAGCACCTAGACTCATTACCACATATGGTCGCAACACTAATACATTGATTCAAATTGTTCAACATAACTGGAACATATTAACATGTGAACCCAGACTTCAGGACATTCTTGGGGATAGATGTTCGTTTTCCTTCAGGAAAGGCAAAAATGTATCTGCTTTTTTCAATCACTTTAAACATTCTGAAGTGAAAAGTACCAAAAGCATTCAGACTACACTATCAGGTGATCCTTTAATTGGATGCTTTCCTTGTGGACAATGCATCTATTGCACCAAACTATTCAAAACCGCTAGTTTCAATAGCCAAAATACCCCTGAAGTATTTAATATAAAATTTTTTGCTAACTGTTCTTCAGATCGGGTTATCTATTTGGCCAAATGCACATGCCCTGCATTTTACATTGGGCAAACATCTAGTGACATCAGGCATAAGAGAGAAACTAATGCTTTATATAAACATTCTCTGATTCATCAAAATGCAACTTTCAGCTTCACCATTATTGATAAAATTAGAAGATCCAGTCACAACAAACTAGGTTGGCATGATTTACTTAATTCTATGGAGAAAAAAATGGATCATTAAATTTGGTGGGCTCTTTAAGCCAGTTCTTAATGAGCATATGTAATTAAGCACATGACTCAATTGAGTATTTAAATACAGGTTCTTTATTACTGCTTTTTTAAACACTGAAGAAGGCTTTGTTTTGTTTTTGCCGAAACCGGTCTGTTTTTCAAGAACCTAATACTTTTAATAAAGTATTTCTTAAGGTGCCTTGTATGCTGGTCCTGTTTCTTGTCTGTCTTGTATACTTTTCCTTTTGGGACCCTGCAGCTGCCGTACTTGCAGAGGTTGTATCAGTTGTGCAATATTTCCCATAAGTGAGGAATTTATACCACAAGGTAAAGCCCAAGTGGTATAATTAATGCATGAGTGAACAAATGATGTAAAACTCATACTGCTAGCATTACTCAGTGCCATTACACCTCAATCCAACATGCTACTGTTATTTGAATGCTTTTTAATCATCTATAAATATATTAAATGGATAAGCACAGACTAAAATAGTCCCTTTATTTTTCACTACAGTGTGTAAATAGTATGTATAATAATGATTACCAGCAATATATAAACAGAGCTCTAACTAGTCAGTATCGTTTTTATCTGCCTTCTTAAATAGAATTAGCTCATGATGACTGTATGACTGCACCGAGTCCCCTTTAAATTGTATTTATTTATTTAGTTAGTTATTTTTACATTTGATACTCAGGTAAGTAAACTTTTCTAAAGACACTTTTCATAAATAGCCTGAGCCAGAGGGCATCAAGGAACACAATCAAATACAGTAACTTGCAATGACTGCACAGTGCATTATATCTCAACTATTCAGTAAAAGTAAAAGCATACAGTATATGCATGCATCAAAGTAAATTAACTTAAAAAGGCATGTTACATACAGTAGCTAGAAAAGGAAAAAAAAAACTATGGCCACACAAACACAATTAATTTGTGATATTGAAAATAACAGATATATTAATACAAAATAATATAACTTTATTGCAAAAATGCAAGCAAATACTTTTGACCTGATGTTGTCAATTTTCATGCTGTCCTCAACTTATAGGTTAAGATGCAGTCACTCAAATCAGACTTAGCAGTTGCAAAAGCTTTTAACAACCAGAAAACTCGCGAGCTACTCTTTCACCCACAATGCACAAAATCCAAGTACCTGAGATCTCATTTGCTGTTTCCAGTGAAAGACGTGGTGTTACGATGCTCTTGAGTGATGCTTAAATTTAAATATAAGCTGACATTTTTTCTCTTTTAAACTCCATTTTTTCCCTTTCTCTATCTAATTACTATTTAAACTTACCCTATTGTCTAAAGCCTTCTTTATTTTTTCATAGTTGTACTTGTGTACTTCTTTCATACTATAGTTAGTATTCTGTCCCTTTCCATACACTATAGAGTGCATCTCCTGGCTTAATACTATCATTGGTAGTCTTTCCTCCCTTTTGTCCTTAAAAAAAAAACAAAAAAAATATCTATCTGTATATATCTTTGGTCTGTCTGTTAAAAGTCCTTTCCTTTTACAGGACTTTATTCAGTGTCAATATGGCAGAGAAACCAGCTGGTTTCAGAAAATGCACCAAATGCAGTCACAAGCTACCACTTTTGGATGCACATTCTTTACATGTCTATTGTTTACGACCCCACCACCTCCAGGAGAACTGCTCAATTTGTCACTCCTTCAACCCTAAAGCTCTGGTGGAGTGAAAGAATAAATTGATTCTCAAAGGGTTACTTCCTTCCTTCATCATTTTCTGAGGCCTTATCTGGAGCTTCCCCTAAGAAAACAAAGAAGACTATATCTCCCAGTACTTCTAAAGCCTACTCTAAATCATCTGGAAAATCTAAGAAAAGAACTATTTTGAATCTAACTGACTCATCGGATCCTAAAAAGAATGTTATCAAATTGCCATCTGACTTCACACCCGGATCGAAAACACTTGACAAAAGGGCTATCGGATAAAACTTCAAGTTTGATTACCAAACTTAAGAGGCCTAGGTACTTATCAGATCAGATTTCTCCAGATCCACTGCCAAAAAAATTATAGCCCACTGTTCAACTGACGCCCATTCCAAGGACCAGATACTCTCTCTCAATGGACCCTGTTCCATCCAGGATTCCTTCTCATTTTTTGGAGAGACATAGTTCTCCTTCAACTGTGTCCACTTGCTCTTCCAGGAGCCTTATGAAAGATGTGGGACAGGTTAGTGAGGAAGATTGTCTCAGTGCAGTGCATGTCAAGTGCCCTGTCAGCTCCTTCCCATTTGAGTCAGGAGATCCGTTTCTGATGTGGTGCAGACATCTGGTATTTCTCAGCTGGCTACCCTGCAATTAATTTTTCAGTTCTTTCATAAGGTTAATTGTGCATGCATTCAAAGGATCCTCAAGGACAGCAGGTTCCTGAGTTTCCATAAGGAGGCATGCCTGGATGCACGTATGTGATTTTGCAGAGCCCTTCAAGTCTTCGTTCGTCAATACTCCCTTTGATAAAACATCCTTGTTTGGCCCCAAAGTTAAGGACACTTTATCCAGGTTTGAAAAAGATGGAAATACTCTGTCTGTTATGGGTATACATTTTTCCATGCCTCAGATATCCTTCTCCAGGAATCAAAAACGATCTGGAAAAATGTGATTCAAAAAGTTCCAGGATCCTTTCCAGGATACATGTGGAGGAGGTTCCCCCAGGGATAGAGAAATGAACTCCAATGGTAGACACCACCCTGGTGGCAGAGGTGGCCCACAAATCCAGGGGTCTAGTGATTCTTTTTGTGACAGACCCTTCCAGTTCTCCTGAAAATAGGCCCAACTTCCCCACTCTAGAGACAATTGGCGGTCATTTATCCCTGCACCAGAGAGTCTGGCTGTAGATAACAGATATATGGGTACAGAGGTTCATTTCCAGAGGTTATATAATACCCTTTTCTCTTTCTCCTCCAATTTCAATAAAAATTCCCTATGTTCCACCCAGTCAGAGGGAACAACCAGCACCTCATATACAAAAGCTGCTAAAAAAAAAAGAGTCATCCACAAGGTCACGCCAAACCAGACAGAATCTGGAACTTGCTCAAGATGTTTTTACTGCCAAAGAAAACAGGGGACTGAAGTCCAATCTTGGATTTCAGCAACTTGAACAAATCAGCGTGATGCACCAAGTTTTGGATGGTCATGGTTCAGTCCTTTCTCTTATTTCTGGGAAAGGACATTTGGATGTGCTCCTTAGACCTTCAGGATGTGTGCTATGACATAAAAATGAACAGGCAGTCCAGATGCTGGGAGCCAGTCATTACTCATTCAGTGTTCTGCTCTTTGGTCTCACCACAGCCCCCAGGGTGTTCTCCAAATGAATGGCAGTAGTGGCAGCTCACTTGAGACTGGAAGGATTACAGGTGCTTCCATATCTAGATGACTGGATCATTACTGCCCTAACCAGGCATCAAATAACAGAGGCAAGAATTCAGGTTTTTCAAACATGCTCTTATCTGGAGATGAACAGTCTCAACTGGAACCCACTGAAATGGAGTTTATAGGAGCACTGTTCAACACAAAGTCAATTATATGTTTAATGCATCCTCTAAGAGTTCAGACCTTAAGAACACAGATCAGGAAGATAATGTGCAACACCAAAGTTTCTGCCCACTTGGTTCTTCAGGCCTTAGGAGGATCAATGGCAGTGGCAATAACTCTAGTACCATTAGCCAGTTTTTACATGAGGATTCTACAATGGATGCTAGCCACAAATTGGTCAGTACTTCTTCAATCTATATCAACCCTGATATGTATTATGCAGATTTTCAAGAGAGATATCTCAGGTGGTGGATTCAATCAGAACATGTGGGGCATTACCTGGGGAAGACAGTCCACGGCACTTGGTCCCCCAAAAGGCCAATTTGCATATCACTGTCCTAGAGATGAGAGCGGTGCTTTTAGCATTGCAGGTCTTTCAAGAAGCTCTCCTCTAGGGGATGATTGCAATTCAAATAGACAACAATGTCAGTAGTTTGGTAGATCAGTAAGCAAGAAGGCACCAAATTGTACCCATTGTGTCGAGAAGCACACAGAGTGCAGCAATGAGCGATCTCATCCAACTGCTTTCTTGCTGCAATGGCCATTCCAGGGAAGTCCAATGTTATAGCAGTCAAGCTGAGCAGGTGTATTCTTCTATCTCATTAATGGTCTCTCAACAAGTATGTGGTGGATATGATTTTTCATCTGTGCTGCCAGCATTGCTGCTATCTTTTCACTTCTCCTCTAAACAACAACTGCAACAGCTACTTTGCCCTGATCTCCCCATAGGGGGAGTCACCAAGGGATGCTCTACTTCACGATTGGCCCCCAGCCTTCTTTATATCGACCCACTAATCCCACTGATTTCCAAGTTTCTGCAGAAAGTTGCCACGTTGAAGATTAAAGTTATCATCATTGCACCTTTTTGGCCTCAACAGATTTGGTTCCCCTTCCTTTGGCCTCCCTTACTTCACCAACTGTGAATTCTGGATCCGACTCCAGAACTTCTGTCTCATCCAACAGGGAGTAATGGAGAAGATTTGCTTACTGGGTCCAAAGTAATAATGCTGATCCCTTTTCAGGTCCTTTACATAGTATCATTGAATTTTAGCCTTACTTTTTAAAGTTGGAGCTAGTTCCTCCATAGTGAAGGTCCAACTAGCAGCAATCTCAAATTTTCACATAGGATTTGAAGGTGCTTCTGTTGCCTCACAAAAAAAACTTGAGGTACTCTTCTTCTGAGGCCTCCTTTTAAAGACCCTACTCCCCCATGGAACCTTAATCTGGTTCTGCAGCAACTTACTGAACCACACTTTGAATGTGCAGCTAAATGTGACCTCAAGTATCTCTCTTGGAAAACAATTTTTCTAGTAGCCATTACTTCTGCCAGTAGAATTTCAGAGATTCAGGCCTTGTCTTCAACACCACCTTATTTGAGCTTTCATAAAGACAGGGTCACTTTAAGAACTAACTCTTCATTTCTCCCTAATGTGGTTTCAGAGGCTATGTGGTTTCAGAGGCTAATATTAATCAATCTATCAATTTGCCGGTATTCTTTCCCAGATTTTCTAATAAAGGTGAATGCACGTTGCATTTATTGGATGTCCACAGGCGATTACATTTTTATCTTCAAAAAACAGAAAACATCAGGAAAACTGACCAGTTGTTTCTCTCTTTTCTGACATAAAACTAGGAAAACCTGTTGCCAAAGTTACTCTATCCAGATGTCTTACAGATTGTATTTCTTAAATATACAACAAATTGGACATTGCTTCATTGAAACCACTACAAACTCTTTCCACTACAGCCACGGCTCCTTCATTAGTCTACCAGTCTTCAGCTTCCATAGATGACATATGTGTACCAGCAACTTGGGCTACTCCCCATACATTTCTTACTCATTACAAACTGGATATGGTCTCCAGGGGTACAGAATCATTTGGTCCAGTGGTGCTCAGTAATATCCTTCCTTGAGTCCATCCGGGAATTTAGGAAGCTGGGGACTTTGTCTCATAAGTTGAGGGCAGAATGAAAATTGACGTTATGTACTTAGCATAACGTTCCATCTGTGTTGTCTATTTTCAGTCTTCCTCAACTCGCTTCCCACCAACCCACATGCCCTGTAATCTCCTGGAAGTGCGAGTGTTGTTGATTATGTCTCTTCTTTAGTACATAGCTCCAGATATAGTCTCCTGTCTCTGTAGTTCAATACTTCTTTCTGCTGATACTTGCAACCAAGATATGAGGTATTTGGGGTTGGTGATTTGTGGGTAAGGGGAGTAGCTCGAGAGTTTTCTGGTTGTCATGAGCTTTTGCAATGGCAGAATCAGATCCGAGGGATCGGATATGAACCCATAAACTGAGGAAGAATTAAAATGGACAACACAGATGAAACATATGGTAAGAACATAACTTTTTTTTTTTTTGCAAATTAGCACTTCTTCAAACTAACATAAGAATATTAAGCATAGATTTAATTACTGAAGCACACAAATTACATGATATTCATCAATCAGTTCTTCTAAAACCTTCAACAGTGTCACAGGAAGAGTCGACTAAATGGGTCACCTGACATAGGTGCTACTTGAAAGCATTGCAGAATGCATAAAAAATGACAGCTTGCAACTTTTATTTATCTCAACTGCTTACATGCAGCTTGTAAACTACCCAACAATTCCGTATTTTTTTTTTTTTTTGCAAATGCTAAGATCTTAATGTATTTTTTAAGATAATTCAGCATTTTTTGTAAATGCTGCCCTATCTTAAAAAAAAAACAGTATGAGAGATTGATTACAAGTGGTCTATAAGTAATCACAATCATTTAGTGATAGGCTTATAAACTGTCAAGCTGTTTAAAGTTTGACTCTTTACAAACTGTCATTAAGCAATACTGATGACTTAAAGACAGTGGACATGTGAGCAGGGGCATCAAATTGGTGTTTTTCCCACAGTGCAAAATTACCTTGCTGCAGATCTGACTTTAAAATTCAATACGAACTACACAATGAAAAAAAATCTAATGTGTAGTGCATCTGCTTTAAAGACCACTTGAATTTAAGGGTTATTAAGATCTGGTGGAAATTTGGCATTTATTAAAACTTGCCAACTGCACACTTTATAATCTAATTTCCTTTATTTGTCACATCCCCTCACATAATTTGTTATAAATTTAAAGCATGAATAGGTCTGTAGGTGTTTACTAGGCTAACAACCACAAGGGCCTTTTTAAGCCTAGCCATGCATTCCAAATCTCTGGCAAGTTCTGATATCCTTGAGAAGTGTAAGCATGGACCTGGGAGATGAACCCATTACAGGTTAACTGTGTCCTTTAGAGACATAGGTGCCAAACCAGGGATGAATTTCCTGTTTCACCTCTAATTGTTTAAGTTGTACTTGAATTGGGTTAGGGAGGAACTCTGCTTCACATGGATGGGGAGCCTGTTCCATACATGGGGTAGTCTCTGGAATACATAACTATCTATTCAGCAGGTCCTATTTATATCACAGACAAGGTTTAAGTCTTCAGAACAGATAATTCTGGTACTGTTTGTTTTGTGAATATGAAGGAGGTCCATCAGAGTGGGGTCTGACACTGCCCTGTATGCCAGACATAGATCTTCACTCAGAATACAGGGATAGGGCCTTGAGCTGATGTGCAAAGGACATTTTACTTACGTCCTGTATTCTTTTAGCAAGAAACCTCTGTGGACACTCCAGTTGTTGGATATGCCTGGTTAGGTACATACAAAAAGGGGCATTATACTCAATGAGAGGTCTGATGAATGCCACATAAAGTGGAACAATGACTTCCTTGGAACTAGGTGCAATATCTCTGTTTATAAGTTGTGGAACATAGAATGATTTCCTCACCACTGTAGCCACATGATGGTCAAAGGCTAGATTACTATCTATTTGTGTCTCTAAATTCCTGACTACTGGCTCAGCTCTAAGGCATGTGTTGTCAATATGACAGTTACCAGGGATGAATAACTTCCCAAAGGATACTGTTATGCATTTCTTGGCATTTAGTTTTAGTCCATGGCTCTGACACCACTTGTTTGTTTGTGTCAGCTGGAGAACATTTGTGTCAGTGTGAGATTCAATGACAGCTCTTAATTTGCAATCATCTGCAAATTTAGTCAGCCAGAGACCACTGACATTCGCCTTAACTTCTGAGAAGTAAATGCCAAAAAGGAGCGGTCCAAGGACTGATCCTTGAGGGACTCCACTTATTACTGGCCTCTTTGTACAGGTGGAGTCCCCATTTCTAACTTCCTGGGTCCTGTCTGTGAGCCAGTTGGCTATCCACTGGGTGACATACACATTTGTACCTAACCTCTTGAGTTTGTCAACAATGCCCGAGTGGGATATTGTGTCAAATGCTTTAGCCAAGTCAAGGTAAGCGGTGTGAAAGATTTTTCCCTGATCCTTTGCTTTGGTGACCTTCTCAAAGAAGTCCACTAGGTTAAGTAGGCATGATCTGCCCTTGACGAAACCAAACTGGGTTGTGTCCGGTGTCTGGAGGTTTACTATATCTCTATTGATCATCTCCATGATAATTCTATCTATGGCTTTACATATAAGACTAGTGAAACATATGGATCTGTGGTTTTCAAGGTCTGTAGATGACCCAACTTTGTGAAGAAGGATGACTGTTGCCTTTCTCCATTCATGAGGCACGAAGCCTGTTTGGAAGCTACAGTTAAATAGTAATTCCAAAAGCCCTGATAAGTCATGTTTCATGTTATTTAGAAGGCATCCTGGGATATTGTCTGCACCCACTGATGCAGTGTTCTTGGTCTTAGAGATAGCATTAAGGACCTGTTTGCTAGTGATAGTAGGGGGGTTATATTTGAGGATATTTCCTGAGGGAAGGTTGAGGGGGAGAGAGGGGTAAAGTTGGAGCTGAATTCATCAGCCAGGAGGTTTTCTATATCTTGTGGCTCAGTATAGGTGGTTCCATTTTCAATGAGCTCTGCACACAATAGTGTATTGCCTTTGAGGTTGCGGGCATAGCTGAAGAATGCTTTGTGGTTGTCCCTGGCCTGGGAAACTAAAATTACCTCAAATTTGGCTTTGGTAGACTTTATTTGTCTGCTGAGTTGTTTGTTTAGTTTGATGAGAGTGCTTTTATCCTGCTGGGTGCCGCACCTCCTAATTTTTGCCATGCTTTTCTTCCTCCTATTATATAGCCTACTGATTTTGTGCTTCCACCAAGGTTGATTGTTTTCTGAATTAGTTCTGTACTTCTTCCTGGTGTCTATATCTGCCTCTATGCAGCTATTAATATGCTTGTGTAGGGTTTCTGTGAAAAGTTCTGCATAGGCAGCAGTGTTCGCAGGGTTTACGGGTGCTTGAAATTTTGCCAAGTTCTCATTTAATAGCAGAAGGTTTGCCTTAGAATAGTTTCTGAATAGTCCAGGTTTATCTGTGGGTCCAGATTTAATTTTTACTTTGAATGAGACCATTTTGTGGTCTGACCTTAACGGGGAAGGTATTAGAGTAAGGGGTATCCATCAGTCTCCCATATTAGTGAGGACCAGATCCAGTATGGCTGCACCCCTGGGTTGGTGTACTGACCATCTGGTCCAGGAGTTTGTGGATGTAAAATCCAGAAATCTCTGTGCATGTACGTTTAGTGTCATATAGGATTCCCAGTTAACAGTGGGGATTAAAGTCACCCATGAATATGATATTGGGTTGGACAGTTAGTGTTTCTAATATGTTTAAATACATGGTATGGTTTTCCTGGGTCATAGATGGGGACCTATAGCTTGCAAATAAGTGGTATTGGATTTTACCTATGGTGATTTGAATATGGAACAGCTCAAGTGCATTGCCCTGTTTGACCAGCCTTGAAGTATAATTATTTTTTATGTAAATAGAGACAATTCCACCTTTAGTCCCTGCCTGTGAAGTAGCTGGTCTAAATTTGTGGAAGGCATTATAACCTTGCACTGTTGGTGTGGTCTCGGTGGCTTTAAACCAAGTCTCACTGATCTCACAGAGATCAGCATTTTCTAGGGTAAAGAGAGCTTCCAGAGAGTGGAGTTTTTGCTTAGACTCCTAGCACTGAGTAGTAATACCTTTAGATTTTTTTGGTTTTGATTTGCTATGTCGGAAGTACTTACAGTTTAGTATTGCCTAAAAAAGTCACTATGGGAGAAGACAGTGTTTTAGCCAATATTCTAAAGCCTAGAAGGGAGAGGTGCAGACCATCCCTGGAAAAGCAGCATGGTCTTTAGACCATCTCCTTCCCTGCTGACAAATATTGCACCCCCTTAAAATGACAAGAGAAACTAAGCCAATTATTAAAGTCAATCATATGTTGTTTGTATTGTGGCATCATCCTTGGAGAAGGTAAAATGCTGCTCAATGCTAGGCTCACACCAGCCTGAGACAGATATTCTGAGATCTCCGTGATATCTCTCTTCATATAGTCTAGGGAGGTACATCTCAGGTCATTTACTCCCACATGGACTATGACTGAGTCATATTGGAAATTGTTGTCCAGTGACCTGAGTGCATGCATAATGTGGTGGATCCTAGCCCCTGATAAGCAACTGACCATAACTTTCTCCTTATCAGCCTGGTGAGAGGGACATCAGTGTGTCTCATGATGGAGTCTCTAATGACTAGAATGGTGGATTGTGCGGTGGCTTGCCTTATGGGCTTAGAGGTACAGGCTCCATGAGATGTAGCTCTGTGTGTTTATGTGGGTATTGTTTTGAAAGAGCGCATTTGGGGCTGCTGAGTATATTTGTTGTGTGCACGTCATCTATGAGGTATTTGTGGTTTAGGAAGGTTACATGTAAGTGCCTCAGCATATGTGGGTCGATATGTCTGATTTGATTTGTGTGTGCAGCCTGCATACTACAGACAACCTTATTGACATTAGGATTAATTTTATGTGAGAGCTTTGCCTCCAGTGAAATTGTGTTAATACATCTCATACCATATCAGTTTGTTTGAGAATTAACTGGTTGTCAGTAAGCATGAGGCAATTTCTACATTGCCTCAGGATGCCCATATCCACCAAGCTGGTAACAGACACAGTAGGAAAGTTCATATCCATGGCAACAGACCCTTTTTATTGATTAGACAGATGGAGTGAGAATATCAATCACTGATAGGAGTATCTGGTTTGCAACTATGGGGACAGTGCTCGTCACTGCAAACTAGTTGTCCTATGTGAAATTAGGTATTAGAGAAATTTCAATTGTGCTTTTAAAGAAACAATGTCACTGAAGGTGTCTGAGTCTGTACAGAACATTCAAAAACACAACAAAGTTGCTCAAAGGCACCAACAGTCACTAATAAATCCAAAAGGTAACCTTGTAGAAATGGCCACACAACGCAGAAGTGCTTTTCACCAATTTAATGTTAAGCCACAAATCCAACAGTAATGCAATTCAAGACACACATACGTTTTTATTTCATATAGACTTCATCAGATGCGGTCCGCATTCAATTGGTGGAAAAAGCACTTCTGCACTGTGTGGCCATTTTCTACAAGGTTACCTTTTGGATTTATCTGTACAGAACACTGCCAAATACTTGAGGGGAAACTAATAAGTAGACCCTAATAATTTAAGGATGAAGTATTCAGGCAAATATTCTGAAGTTAGAAACAAATCAAGCAGTACTTACTGAAAGCAAAGAATTAGCTTGTCAAGAATGATGAAAAGGGGGGGGGGGTTCACATGAATGGCTTCTGCATGGCTACTACTAATGCTCTTCTCACCACAACTTCACTCTGTTGGGATACAATGCTCCTTTCCTTCTTCTCTCACCAGAACCAAAATGTTAGCACCAATCCCAAGAAGAGAAGAAGGCCACAGCCTATTTGGTGATCCACAGTCTTGTCCCAGATGATGCAAGAGTCTGTAGGCTTGTAGCTTTTTTCTGGTAGATGCCTTGAATAGCAACCAGACCAATCAGAAATGTTAAGCTCAGGCACTCACTCTCCAACCAGAAACAGTCAGGAATCAATGCACTCTGCTCCTTCTCTCACCAGGACCAGAATATAAGCACAAATTCCAAGCTGTTACATATAAGGCAGTTATTAAGCTTTCCTGGTGATCAGCAGTTTCCAGTAAATAATGTGGCTGTAGTCCTTCTCTCACCAGGAGAAAAAAGAAGCACTAATTCCAAGATGACTACTGAGAGGCAGAATGTGGGCTCTCCAATAACTGGTGGTCTTGCAATGCATGTTTAAAGGTCAGATGAAAACAATGGTGTATCCTAAACACTGCAGTGTGCACTAAACAGTTACATATAAAAGTGGGTAACTTAAGTTTTATCTGTTTAAGTGGAGAGCCACTATTTTTAAAAGAGCAAGATAGATTGAAAGGTGATGGGCACTTTTGTATTCTGGTACTATGGAATACAGTGGGATGGAGAATAAATTTAAATAGTTGAAGGGGAGTGATTTCACAAAATAATAATTTTGTGCTTACTCAAACCAGCCAGTGAAAGGAGAGAGGGGATGTGATATATGGTCAAATTAACATAAGGAGCAGGCAACTAAAAAGACAGTGGTGTTTAAGAACACAACAATAACAGGGTAGGAGGCTGATAACAATTCTGTCTGAATCACAAGAGACAGAGCTGTGGACTCTCCAAGTTTTAATATGCAATTAAAAGCAAAATGCAAGTAGAACACAGTGAGTAGAAAACAAATCACAGTATACAAAATAGAAAAAGGCTATAAAGTAATACAAAATACAAGAAAAAAAAGCAAACTAATCTTTTCTTCACAGCAAGCTGTGGCAGAGTCTGGGTGAACTTTTCCACTAAAGCTTTGAAATGTTTTATTCGACCCCTTAAATTGAAGGTTTAGTTTCTAGCTCTACTCCCTCAATTCAGAGATGATTAACGTTAACTGACCTCTTCTAACTTATGTGTGACTCCTTAACTGACCTGTTCTAATTTCTGCCTGACTCACAAGAGAGAGAGAGCTGTGGTCTCTTTTCAAATTTTAATACGCAATTAAAAGCAGAATGCAAGTAATACACAGTGTAAAGAAAACAAATCACAGTATGCAAAATAGAAAAAAGCTATAAAGTAATACAAAATACAAGAAAACAAAAGCAAATTAACCTTTCCCTCACAGCAAGCTGTGGCAGAGTCTGTGTGAGTTTTTCCAGTAAACCAACTTACTATATGTCTGCAAAGCACTATTACTGATACTGTATTTTCTACAACGTACATGCTGATAAATACAACTGGATGATTTAAATATCATTCTGATAAGCAGTACAATTAACCAGATAATCACTTCTAGAAACACTAAAATGACGCAAAACACCAGAACAAGAATATTACCAAAAAGGCCGCCCAGATGTCTTCAAATGCAGTCCAAAGGTTTATTTAAAAATGGATTTAGCAACAAGTTAAAATGCAATGGAAAACAGATCTGATGAAGTTCCTTGTAATGTAATAATGGGATGAAAGTGCTTATTCGTGTTATTGCTATTGCTTTTCATTGCAGTTTAACTTTTTGCTAAGTCCGTTTTTAAATAAACCTTTGGACTGCATTTGAAGATGTCTTGGCAGCCTTTTTGGTAATAATTTCTAGACAAGATGTAAAGTGTCCAGGAGCAGCATACTTATGACCTTTGGGAACATAATAAAAATGGGAGCTGTTAGCGACAAATCTGCCCTGCTTAGACATGCCACATTGAAAAGTGTCAGCATCTTAAATGTATTATATATGCTTTCAGATTAAGTTTTTTTCCCCGTCTGCAAGAAACATTTTAAATTACATTGCCATTTATTTGCTTTGGTTCTGCACGTTCTCATTCACTGACTTCATAGATTCCTAAAAATATCTTCCAGTCATTTCTAATCATCATTTTAAGAGAGTATATGTCTAAAACTGATGATTTTCATTCACTTTCCCATCAGTGTAATTTGTAGGGTCAGAGATGTTCATTAGTGACAAATATAAATCATGCATCGTCTGTTTGCTATTTCAGTGCTGGTAGTATACCCCTGCTTCAAATTTATTCTTAAAGGTTCCACATTACATTCAAAATCATGACGATCAGCTGCTCCATACAATGTGCCATTTAGCTATATTGTATTTAATAAAGTAAGGATGTATGCTTTCCTAGTCTGAATATGAGTTATTATGAACAATTTTCCTATTAATATCAGTTAGATGTTCATCACTATCTCCTTCTTTGAAAATGACCAGCTCAAGAAAAGCTGGCTTGCTTAAATCATCAACATAAGAAAACTGCATGAAATCAGTGGTACAATTCAAAATAGACATAAAATACACATTATTGTACATGATGCTACTACATCATAATCATATCATCATAAAAGAAAAACTAAAATTTGTGCAAAGTATACTTTGCACTACCTATATTGTACCATAAGCCTGGAATGCAGTATCAAAACTAATTTATGCATTTCAAACACATATACAAACAACACTATCTTACATAAGAGTTAATGTGTAAATGGCCTGACCACTAACACTAGTAAGTGGCACCTATGGATTATAATAAAATGTGAATATTAAACAGGCATACAATTCAGAAGCCAACACAACAGAATGCTTGTATTTTAATAAAGGTAATGTGTGGAAGAAAATGAATAGCAGGTAAACTTCACTTATTAAAGGCCAAAGTGCTGCTCAGTGTCCTATGCACTGATGATGTACTCTCCATGAGCAGAAAGGAAAGTAATGAGCAATAAGGGTGCAGATGGGTGCAGGTATTGCAACGTGTCAATGGTGTGACACCTCCAGGCTTCTCTACATTTACATACATATATTGCATACAAACACACACACACACACATATATATATATATATATATATATATAT